>NC_142525.1:25610716-25703216 GCF_964205215.1 Stylophora pistillata | reverse complement strand
AGAATGCCCAGCACGACTTGGACGAGGCTCTGCCGGCCCTCGCCGAGGCCACCAAGGCTTTAGAATCACTGAACAAGAAGGACATGACGGAAATCAAATCTTACGGCCGCCCACCTGCCTTGGTCGAGAAAGTGATGGAGGCTGTCATGATCCTGAGGGGAGGCGAGCCTACCTGGGCTGAAGCCAAGAGACAGCTTGGTGGGTGCTGCTTATTTTCCTCTTCTTTCATCTTTCCAGCGTCCTCGACAATTTGAGGGTGCTTGCAGTTAGTTAGAACTGATTGGCAAGTCTTGTCAAGTAATAAATAGAATTCCCTCATTAATCAAAACCGTTCGCCCAGGATGGAAACTTCTTGAATTGTATGCACTATTTTGACGAAGTGTTTATTAGGGATTGAAGAAAATTGAAGAGAAACTTTGAGGAGAATTTAAGATGCTAGTAACTCTAATGGGTGAAAGGGCTTAGCATGTAGCTGCCAGATGTTTTAAGTTGCGTGAAACACTGGGAATTAGGAATTCGCCTTCTGAAAACGACCCATCAAGCTGATAACTAAAGAAATTTTTCTAAAACTCAAATCTTTACAGGCGATCAGAACTTCATCAAGCAATTGGTCAACTATGACAAAGACAACATGACGGACCGAATCCTGAAAAAAATCGGCACGTACTGCGCTCAACCAGATTTTCAACCGGAGATCATTGGACGCGTGTCGCTGGCAGCTAAGTCACTCTGTATGTGGGTACGAGCTATGGAGGTTTATGGACGAATCTACAGAGTGGTGGAGCCTAAAAAACAAAGGCTGGCGCAGGCAACTTCTCAGCTGCAAGAGAAACAGGCTGTGTTAGCTGATGCCAAGGCCAAGCTGAAAGAGGTGGGTCACCCAGGGGTGTTTATAACTACATGGATACAATTTTTGGTGGTTGTCGGGGAACATTCTCGACCAGTCGAGACTATAGTCAGCGATAAACAGCTGCATTCCTTAAATAGAAAGTGGTTGAAGGGGTATTCAGGGGCGTTCCCCATGCTGAGGCAGCTCCCCAAGATAGAACCCCGCCCCTCCACAGTAGCCGGCACACTTTCCGTAATACACATCAAGCGCTACCAGTCACTCCAACAGTAAGATCCAACCGCTACACAATCACAGCATCCCGCATGAGCCTTTCAGGTGGCAATTACGCGACAGTGATTAATTCAACAGTGTAACAAACTTAGCTCGTCGCGACTAAGTTTGCTGCACTGTTGGATAAATCAAAAGTAATCGTAAAATTGTGTTTGCAAAGCACATTTAAGGCGAAAAATGATTCTACCCTATGTAAGCCGTTTCAAATTATCAATCTTATTTCTAACTGACATTAATTTCTTGGTGTCCCACGGCTTTTCGCTTCTATTACGATGCTGTAAGAAAATTTGACCCGCTAAATTTTAAGATCAAAGTCGTATTTCTCCCCTTTTTTCTCTTTATATTTTCTTGAGAATTTGGCGTTTCATCCAGATAACGCCTTCCTACTGATAAATTAGTCTATTACTGTTACGTTTTCGCTGGACAATGTATGGACATTTTTAGAAGAAGTTACATACTGATCACTTGTGGACAGGTGACGGATCGGATGGAAGAGCTTAAGAGGCAATATGACGAGAAGTCCGCGCAGAAAGAAGAACTGAGAAGGAAAGCAGAGATCACCGAGTTGAAACTTGAACGTGCTGGGAAACTGGTGTCAGGTCTGGCGGGAGAGAGGGATCGCTGGGAAGCTAGTGTCAAGGTATGAAATAACTGCATTGGAGACAAAGCTGATAGCGTTATTTCAATTAATAGTCGAAGGTAAATCCAGGGTTAATTTGGTTTGGATTTGCTTCGCTCTGTGATTGGTCCAGAAAACTCGCAATACCCTCTCAACCAATCAGATGCAAAAGTTAACCCAGTTCCGACTTGGTAACTTGCATTTTTCCTTGTTTTGTCTTCGAGTCCTTATTGGTTTCTTGAGATAATTTTGTTGGTTCTTACTGGAAATGCTGTACTATGATACTTTTTTGAAATTTATTCCATAATCCGGCTGTCATGTTCCTTTCTCACAGATTTTAGAGGAAAATATTGGTTATCTGGTAGGAGACTGTTTGATTGCTGCGGCCTTCTTGTCTTACGCTGGACCATTCCTGTCCAATTACAGAGACGAGCTTGTAGAGAAAACTTGGCTTGCACAGGTACTGACGTAACAAAAGAGGTGGAAACACTTAAAGAGACCGGTTATTTTTTTATCACGGTGGGGAGAGGGGGGAGGGAGAAGGAGGATTTGGGGGATCACATGGTTATCAGGGGGTACAGAAGAGGTATCATTCGTCTCTATAGAACATTACTGCCTTTGAGGGGGAATCATAAGAATATTACGGAGCCTTGAGGGGGGGGGGGTCAGGTAAATCATGTTGTGATACAACCATAATAAATCTTCCAAACCCTCCCCCCCCCTTCGTGATAAATAATGACCAGTCCCTAAATCGCTGACGATTGTGGACATGTGAAAGTCAAGAACTGTTCATTAAGAACCGAAAATTAACCTTTGTAATTTAAACAGCACTGCAGTAGTTTTCCACTTCGTAAAGCTTGACGCAAAAGATCACCGCGTAGCTTCATTATAGATTCTAAACATTCAAACACTTTGTGTGCGGTTCCACAATTCCTAAGACCGAGCCAGAGTAATATCAACTATTTCATTTACTTGTACATGTAAAACCAACCAACCGCCTACTTGTTTATGTGTTAGGTTCGCCAGTTGAATGTGGCGTGCAATCCAAACTTCTCCTTCTCCAATTTTCTGGCCAAGCCAACCACCGTCAGGGAGTGGAACATTCAGGTATGAGTATTTATAACGGTCTCTCTTTACTTACAGCCCTTTTCAAAAACAAAAAAGCAATCAGGTATCAATAGGGGATCAGTTTCTACAGAAACTGGGGTGGTGTGTCGGTTGGCGTTGCAAGATAATTTGAGTTGATAACGCAACTTGGCCACAGTAAAGACATTTTTAAGCTGACGTTTCGAGCGTTTACCCATTGACAGAGCGAATAGAGGATAGATAATAGAAAATAGAAGGAGCCCTTCATTCAATAACTCTGACGAAAGGCTAGCACTCGAAAATCGCTTCAGAAACTCTCTACGTTAGCCAATGTACGTTACAAGTAATCATTACAAATAATCACGTTCAAGCTTGCTGAGATGAATCAAGATCTTTTTCATGGTAGCAACTACATTATATTTCTATAAATTAAGTGTATGAATTCACTGAAATTCCTCTCTACATATTAAAATGGTTTTTTTTTTGTCCAAAAGGGTTTACCGTCAGACTCCTTTTCAACTGAAAATGGTGTTATGGTGACAAGGGGAAGCAGGTAAAACTTGATGTACTCGAAGTTGACAATCAGTAAAATGTTGAAATTGGTTTTAAGCAGATGACTCAGTTCAGTCAATTCGCGCGAACTCATTACGAAGACAAAAATGACCAAACCTAAAATGAAGCGATGGGACGCATTTCGATTGAGAGCCGAAACACGAAAACCATAATAATCACAAAGGCCAGTGAGTGCAAGCGAGAATAGTGCGAGGAGGCAATGAGATCTCAAAGTAGAAAAAGAGAGAATTGACAGCTGTGTGAGGAGTTTCAAGACCAAACACGGACTGAAGAAAAGAAAGAACATTGTACAACCAGATTGCATTTGACACAATTGAAATTTACGCCATGATATAACTGAATTTTATTTAAGGTGGCCCCTGATGATCGACCCGCAAGGACAGGCCATTAAATGGATCAAGAATATGGAAACTAAGAAGGTAGGTATTGCTACCAGTGGACGCATGTTCTGAGGTGTTTGTTCGCTTTGCTACTAAGTCGTTTCGTTACAAGTCGAAATCGACCTCCTTCAAATCTACGCCGTTTCGCTTCATTAATATGTGCTTTCTTGGTTTTTTTTTCTAACACGAGTTTGCATCATTTTTTCCTTCAGGGTCTAAAAATAATTGACTTACAACAGTCTGATTATCTGAGGACGTTGGAAAACTCTGTTCAGTTTGGTAACCCAGTTTTATTGCAGAATGTACAGGTAAGTGGCAACACCCCTCACTAGAATTTGGTCCTTTTTCTCGGCTCAAATCAAACTTTTTGTCCTTTGATCGGTTTATACTTGACTTGGATGATAAAAAACTACATCACCAATGACTTATTGAAAATATATTCAAGTGTGTTGAAGTGAGTCTTTATTCAATTTGAATTTTTGCTCGCAGGAGGAACTCGATCCGTCTTTGGCTCCGATCCTAAACAAATCGATAATCAAACAAGGTAAATAGTGATAATATGTTCTGACCTTTTACGAGCTCTTGTTACAGATAATTACGAGGTACATGTTGCCCTCGATATCGCTTGCATTCCTTGCTCATTCATTCCTTGCACTTGTTTACAACTAAGTTACCCACATCATTCTGGAACCGTAAGTATTCTAGGATTCTACTTCTTACGTCGCAAATTTGGTATCCCTTTAGTTGTTTGGGAATTTATGAAGTTTCGAAATCTCTATTTAAGCCAAATGTTGAAATTGATTTAACAAGTTCAATGTATACTTTGCACTTTTTTTTACAAAAGTCGTTGACAACCTTTTTGACCCAAGGGGGTACGTAGTAAAACAGTTTGTGTAATTTCTGATCATTTTCCCTTAGGTGGCCGGTTGTTGATTCGGCTTGGCGACAAAGAAGTCGAGTACAGCCCTGAGTTCCATTTCTACATCACAACGAAACTAAGTAACCCTCACTACACGCCAGAGATCTCTACTAAGACCACAATTGTGAACTTCGCTGTCAAGGAACAAGGTTGGCCTATACCCTTCTTTTAAACCTTTTAATACTTGCGAAACGCAAAAGATAAATGTGTTTTTGTTCACGAAAATGAGCACGAACCCTGCCCAGATAAAGCCGCTAGTTAATTACCCTTGAAAATGTTTGCATTAAGATTATTGTAAGAGCATGCAGCTCTCATAGACGATCGAAATCGAGCCCTCATCTTTATATGAACACGCACACTCCAGCAGTTTGCTTTAAAACTTACATGACGCACACAGTTGCGTCATCCTGACGAGACAATTGCAGTGCACGCGCACTTGTCGTTTACTGAAGTTAAAAAGATCTGTAAATGTTGCTAGCTTGTCCTTCGAGATTTTCAGGACAACTGGCTTGTTAATTAACAACTTATCCAAATGATGGATTTGTATATGTGAAATGCCTGTAGAGCGCAGGCGAAAATTTGAGGGCAAACAAGCTTTTGCCTGTCCGACGTTTCAAGGTTTGATTGTTTTATTTATTCCTAAAAAACAGTAAAGACAATGTTTTTTGTGTGCTTTGATAGGTCTGGAGGCCCAGCTGTTAGGTATTGTAGTTCGTAAAGAGAGGCCGGAGCTAGAAGAACAGAAGGATGCCCTTGTTATTAACATCGCGGCCAATAAAAAGAAACTTGAGGAGTTGGAAGATGAAATCTTAAGGTAAACAGAGTCTAAAAGGCGCAAATTTTGAGCAAACTCACAGAGGTCAGACCTTGCAGATGTCAGAAATAACTAGTCTTGTGTCATGATTTAGTGGGCTTCGACATTCAATTCAGATATTTAACAATTATTCCACGAGCGCGCGTTGGATATGAGATGATAGATAACCAACGAGGCGCGTAGCACCGAGTTGGCTATAATCATCTCATATCCAACAAGAGCGAGTGGAATAATTGTTTTATTAAAAACGTTAAATTAAGTTATTAAATTTTATTAAATTTTTAGCTCCCTTTTAATTTTAAGTTGACACGTACGCTTGCCATAATTGTAGATTATGGTATATTGGCTGATATACCATAATGGCTAAGCCAATAAAAAGTCTTGAATTGCATTATCCAATGATCTAGTTTTTAATAAAATGCATTACCCGCTAAAACCTTCCAGGAGTATGACAGCTACACGTCTCCTCATAATCTGAGACCAGACCTTGGGTCTAAAATAGCTCAGGAGGGATTGTCTTTTAAACAAGGTCTTTATTAGGTTGTAAGTGTCTTAGTTTGATTCTCTCTTGATCGTAACCAAAGCATTGATTACATGAACGCTTCCAGCATTGCTTTTCCAAGTAGCGTTCACAGAGCGTCTGTCACATGTGAACCCATAGTATTGTGCTAGCTCGTCATAGAACTATGTGTAGCTCAGTGGTAGAGCATCGGAGCGCGGAATCCGAAGGTGTGGGGTTACGCACCTTATGGAAGCTCAGATTTCTTCTTTGTTCCACGATCGCAACAAGACAAATAACATCTTTCTCTATCAATTCATCGCCGTTCCTCAGGTTGTTGCAGACTGCTCAAGGCTCGTTGCTTGATGATGAACAGCTTGTAAACACGCTGAACTCATCAAAAACAACTTCACAGGAGGTAGCTGAACAACTTCAGGTCAGCGAACAAACAGAGATCAAGATTGATGCAGCCAGAGAGGTACTGATATCATTTTCTTTGCTCCCTAACTATTATCTTTTTACTAAAAAAAATAATCGTTTTTTTACACACACGTGCCTGTTGTTCCTCTCCAGGGCTACCGTCCGTGCGCGCAGCGGGCTTCGATTCTCTTCTTCGTTCTGAATGACATGGGCAAGATAGATCCTATGTACCAGTTCTCTCTCGACGCGTACATTGATTTGTTCAACAACTCCATTGAGAAGAGCCAGAGGAGTCCCAATCTGGAGATACGAATTCAGAACCTGAATGACTATCACACCTACGCTGTGTACAAGTAAGTCATTTCGTGAGAGGATACTTAGGCCGATCATAAACATAGAACTTCACTTGAGGCGAACTTGATTGCAATTGGGTCAAACGTCGAACGTTAATCATCGAACCAAATTCAGAGCAGCAAAAACGAATGTTTCGGTCAACGGAATTTCTTATAAAGCAATTCATAATTCACTCAGTCGATCTTCTCGAGTTGTATCCGTCCACAGCATACGGGCAGGGCGAGCAAAAGATTCATGGACTGACTGGCTTATTGATACTTTGAGTAACAGATCGATATAGTAATAAATTTATCGATTGATTGATTGATTGATTGACTGGTTGATTGGATGATTGAATGAATGAAGAGTCGTTCATTGACTGCTCCCGGCGAATTTTTTGTCCTCGTGTGTATAACTGTAATGAGGTTTTCAACAGAATAATAGCTGAAGCTTTTAACCGGTCCCAATGAATTTAGCACCTGAGATGCAGTATATTTTACTCTTTTGTCAGATACACCTGCCGAGGCCTGTTTGAACGCCACAAGCTTCTCTTCTCTTTCCAAATGTGCTCTAAGATTTTGGAAGCTGCGGGCAAACTCAACATAGACGAATACAACTTCTTCCTCAGGGGGGGAGTGGTAAGTCGTAATAAAAGCCTTTTCTCATTATGCTTTCCTTTCCATTTCAAATCGTGCAAAAGGACTGTGGTCATCCACTCTGGGAGTTAGAAGCATATTCAAAAGCAAACTTATTTTTTCTTATAATCCACGAGTCGATATTTCACCAGCTTATTTTCGTAATTCGCTGAAAAATAGCTTTTACAAGCGTCCACATCGCTCATAAAGGCAATCAAAGTCTTTCAAGACAAGATGCTTTCTCTACTATGAATCCCAGAAATTGATAGAACATCAGAAGCTTCAAAATAACAAGAAGTCGCCTTCGATACATTTAGCCTGGATGATCCTAGTTCGCACCAACTGAATAAAATAGTTCCCGGGGGCTCATGGGAACGTTATAAAATGGTTACTCGGGGACCCTAGAGAGGCGAAAACAGTGATAATGATGAATGGTTTGCTGTGTGTAGGTACTAGACAGAGAGGGCCAGATGGATAATCCTTGTACTCAGTGGCTCAACGAGGCATCATGGGATAACATAACTGAGTTGGACAAGTGAGTTCATGGACCAGTTGGAGTCCGAGTTTTGGGATGTTCTCTTTTTGGTAGCCCTTGTTCGACATGTCAACTTATAATCTTCTTGCTCTTTCTTTTGTCATCAGACTGCCAAACTTCCATGGTATTGTGACATCGTTTGAGCAGTATCCCAGAGATTGGAACATCTGGTACACCAGTGCTGAACCAGAAAACACGCCGTTACCCGGTGAGTAAGAGCAAGACTCCTTCAATTGGAAATGTTACTTAACTCCGTTCTTTAATGCATAAGATATTCGGTGACCGAACGATTTACCCTTAAACCCTCAAGATCTCATTATTAATTCTCCTTACTGTCCGCTATACAATTCTTTCGATGTAAGTCCGGAGAATTTGATATTGGATCAACTAATAATTCTCTAACCACGAGAGTACTTTTTCTGGTTTCCGTTTTAAACTTCCTTTTCAGTTCAGAGTATCTCACTGTTTTCTTCAACTAGCTCCATTCACTGTCCGCTAGTTCAGAGTATCTCACTGTTTTCTTCAACTAGCTCCATTCACTGTTTCATTCCTTCTAAAATAATTCAATGTTTTTTTCTTCAGGTGAATGGGAAAACGCGTGTAACGAGCTGCAAAGGATGCTGATCGTTCGATCTCTTCGCCCTGACAGAGTTTCTTTCACTGCCACATCATTTATTGTGAACAATCTAGGCTCCAAGTAAGTTTTTTTATTTTATATTTTTTTGAGAGATTTTACCAGGACTTACACACAAACGTTCCTTGCTCGTGAGGTGAAGCCAATGACAATTGCTTTCTGCTGCTGAGAATTTTCCTCTTTATTCTTAAGCTCCCTTTTCACTGTACAATGCATCGTTCCCGTTGTATATTCTTCCGCGCTACATATTCGTTTTATTCTCTCCGATATATTGTACCTTCCCCGTCTCAATGTTGTTTTCCACACTTTTTCCACGTTCTACTCTTTTTCCTGCTATTAGGTATTCTCGTTGCACTGATTTTCTTGCCATTTATCGATCATCTTTTTATTTTGCTCGTCATGAAATTCTTTGTGCGTAATTGCACTGTTTTTTTTTTCGCCATTCGCCCCCGCCCGTTTATCCCGCCCGCAAAGGTGAGTACTTTGTGCGTCCCTCTCCGAGCTACCCGCATCGTGTACACGGTAACCTTGTGACTTCCTGGTTGTTAAAGAGGCTGTGTTTCTTTGCAAACTTCAGGTTTGTGGAGCCTCCCGTATTAGACATGGCGTCGGTGGTGGAGGATTCATCAACACGAACTCCGCTAATTTTCGTTCTATCCCCTGGAGTGGTGAGTCGTGTTCTTCATGAAAGTAGCTTTGTAACTAAATTCCTTCTTTGAGGTACTCCTTTAAGTTACATTTTTAATGTAACCCAATTCTGTTACATTTGTTTCCTAGGATCCCACCAGTGCTTTGTTACAACTTGCTGAGAACACTGGAATGTCGAGTCGTTTCCATGCCCTCTCTTTAGGCCAAGGCCAGGCACCAATTGCTACGCGAATGATCAAAGAAGGAGTCAAAGATGTAAGTTAACTTCCGCTCCATATAATCAGATATTTATTTACAATCTTCCCTGGGTTCTTAAGAGATGTTAATTGCCTCTAAAGAAAATTTTTCAAATGACCTGCAAAGCCCCCGCTCGCGCAGTCCTATAGAAAACCATAATAATAGCTGACGTGTGTAGGGTCGGATGGGTTGACGTGAGCCGGGGCCCGTTTCTCGAAAGTCCCGGTAACTTAACGGGCCCAAAGCCATGTTTTAAATCAAAATTTAAAGGACGGGAAAGCAGGTTTTGACACCCAAACTAGTCCTTTTTGTTTCTTTCGCTGATACTTTTATTTTGTCATTTTCAAAACTTTTGAAATCCCCATCTTGAATGAAAACAGAACAGCTTTACGGGCCAGTTAAGTTGACGGGACCTTCGAGAAACGGGTCCTCGGTCCGGAAAAACTGACACGGCTCTTTTGCATCTTCCGAGAACGTCAGTGGATTGAAATTTTGGACTTGAAATTAAAATTAAGCAAATGAGAAGACGAGTTGCTTCTCGATGAATTTTGAGTTTCTTGTTCTGACTCGAAGGAAAAAAGGAAACGTTCAGTTACTGTAGAATCGTTTTACAAGTTGTCCAGTGCGGGCCCTTCTTCTGAATGTGAGTATGTCCTATTTAATTTAAAACTTCGAGCCAAATATTTTCCCGTCCGGCCCTCTCATTCAGTCAAAAAGTACATATTATCTATTCTTATCTTGTTTAATATAATTTCTCTAGGGTAACTGGGTGTTCTTGGCCAACTGTCACTTATCGCTGAGTTGGATGCCTCAGCTTGACAAGCTGGTGGAGCAGCTTCAGGTGGAAGAGCCGCACCCTGACTTCAGACTGTGGCTAAGTAGCAGCCCTCATCCAGAATTTCCCATCTCCATCCTACAAGTCGGCATCAAGATGACAACAGAACCTCCTAAGGTTAGTAGTTACGTTTGTGATCAGTCTGCACAGGGAACCCTGGAAAAAAAAATTAACGCGTGATGCAAGTTGATGGGTGTCGTTTCATACTTATCCGTGGATTACTTTAAAGGACAACCAGTCGGAGCTGGGTTGCAATTTTTCTAAGCAGAATAGTAGTATTCGAAAAGCCCTTTTTGGAGGAAAAGCTGCGACAGTTATGATCTTGGAGGTCCGTGCTGTAGACTTAAAACACCCTAATGGAAGCAAGTATTTAGCTTGTTCTCCAAATCTTATCGCTGTTTCATCATCTCTCCACAGGGTCTCAAGGCGAACATGAAGCGACTATACCAGCTGATCACAGATCAACAGTTCGGCCGCTGCCACAAACAGGACAAGTACAAGAAACTGCTGTTCTCGTTGTGTTTCTTCCACAGTGTGTTGTTGGAGCGAAGGAAATTCCTTATGCTTGGGTGGAACATACAGTACGGGTTTAATGACTCTGATTTCGAAGTGTCCGAGAACTTGTTGAGTATTTACCTGGACGAATATGAAGAGACTCCCTGGGACGCCTTGAAATATTTGGTAGGAAAAAATATTTTGTTATAGTTTTGATTAAATCCTGTATTGTGTCATTTTCATCATTTTTTGTCTTGTCATATGATCCTTTCTGTTCCTCTCTCCCCTCCCTTATGCAATGTTAATTTCTGGGATCTTTACTTGCAAACATGCAGCACTCAACGGGGGAGGGGGGAGGTCTCAAAAGCAGGTCAGAAGGTGCCACAGGTAGATTTGTTATATGACGCAAGTATCACTAAAACGCAGTGTCGTGTCGTCGACTATTTTTGTCGCAAATTGTAGCTTGTCAATTTTGGTTAAGACGACTCGTTTCGAAAACCATCTGGTTTGAATACTGCTTGAACTAAAATAAGACAACTTACGGAATTAATTGGGAAAGTAAGTTTGTTCGTTTGGAGGGGAAGTTACTAGATTAATCTGGTGTATGAATGACATGCAAAATTGTTTTGTTTTAGGTGGCAGGTGTCAATTATGGTGGTCACGTGACAGATGATTTTGACAGGCGTTTGCTTCATTCGTACATCAATGAGCAGTTCTGTGACGCAGCCATTCTGACCCCTTACTACAAGTAAGCTGTTGGTTTCACTCTTTCACTCCCAGGATCTCAGTATCAATTTTCTTAACCCTCTGTGACACCTTTCTTTTGATTTTAGCTTTGAAGATATAGTGCTTGCTCTAGGAATCTCCTTTAGCTGATTCCTATCTTTCTTCTTATCACCATTCTGTTTGATCCGGTATGGATATTGTAAGAAGAAATTACTTGTTGGTCGCTTGTGTGAATGAATGGGCTGTAAGGCACACCTTAAAACAGAAAGAACAGAACAAAAAATGTAAACGTAAAGAAATTTGCTGAAAGAAACTCGAAACCTCATGGCTTTGCCTGACGAAAACCTCTTGTTTTCAAATTTCTTTTCTATTTGTTGCCCAGGCTGAAAGTCACTTTTATCACCTCCATAGCCTGCCCTCCCCCTGCCCGCCCGCCCGCCCGCCCGCCCACCGTTCTTTCCAAGACAGTTTCTGCCACATCTTTAAAGGATGTTACGAATTTTGTTATTCCTTTTCATCCTGATACTACTTTATCAAAATTTTCAAATATATTTTGCTTGCTTCTAAAATCACCCTGGTAAAAATGCTATGAATTAAAGCATTTTTTTCTCTCATAACGATTTTGTTATTGTCTTCCAAACCAACAGGCTATCTGCTCTGCCAACCTATTACATTCCGAAAGACGGTCCTCTTTCCACCTACAGGGTAAGATATCCATCGCAAGTTCTTTATTGAGATTTTGGATATGAGAGAAAATTTTACGATTCGCCGTTGAATTTAATACTTTATGAGAAGTCTGTGTGGAAGATGTAAGGATTTTCCTCTTTTGGACTCACAAAGTGAAGTATCCGTTGGCGCCTTTTTCGTCTGTTGTTGAAGTGACTTAGAGCCCAAGGGGAAGATCCTTCCTAATGATAGGCTAATGGTGTGCCGCTATATGGGGTCGAATTTTCAAGCTGGATTGATTATAATTGGGTTGCATTTTCAATAGAGCTTCTAATTTGGAGTCGCAGATCTTTGGTATTCTGGGGGTAAGAAAATTGTAGCAAGTACAGTGTTGTCTATATGGATTAAAATTATGAGCATTCGCGGTTAAAAGGTTGTTACTGCATTACCAAAAGTGACAAATATGAGATCTAATTTGGCCACAGAATAGACTATAATGGGGAAGAAGTTCTGTGACATATCCAGCAAAAATTTACCTAAGTACCCCCTCCCCCCCTCCCTCCCTCCCTCGAGCAAGAGAAGACCTCTGAAAATCCTGCTCTTAACCTTGAGTTTCTTGAAAATAGCACCCACATAACGCCGACGGTATCTGGCTTTGACTGCAACTTGCACAGAAGAAGAAAATCCAATAGTGGACATTAGTAAACTTTTTTAATGGGATGAGGTCAGTGTTTGCAGTACCCTTGCGTCTCGCGATATCAGAAGCTCCCTAGTTCTGAAATGCTATGGCATGGACTATGCAGCGAGACGACCGGTCAGTGATCTGATAGTGCAAAGCATGCGCGTGATCACCGTCCACAACCAATAAGAAACCCTTTTGAAATTGATGTTTTACAGGAATACATTAGCATGTTACCTAATGTTGATCATCCCGAGACGTTTGGTCAACACCCTAATGCTGATATCGCCAGTCAGATCATCGAAACCAGGTAAATGTGACAATTTGGTACTGAGAACACAGAGAGAAGAACTTCTGCGGTGATCTTTTCCACACTCTGAGGAAAATCGCAGTCGTCGTTTCAATGAAAATACGTGTGTAGTGGTTTCACAAACAGCACGTTGTCTTTGTTTTCGAAGAAGAGTATTTTTTGTTTTGTAATTCCATAGTAAATGCTTCGATTGTGTGTTGCTGGTCACAACTTGTTTATTATCCTTTTGTTTATTTTTTATTTTTTATTTGTTGTTTCTCTGTGACTATTTTGACCGACCTGAACATTTTTGCGATCGCAAAAAAATTGATTCAATGTAATGTGTATTTATGATCTTTCTCTCATTAATTTATTGTTGTTGTTTTTTAGGAATCTGTTTGGTACGTTGCTTTCTCTTCAACCCCAGATCCCTTCAGCTGGAGGACAAGGAGAGAGCAGGGAGGAAAAGGTTCGAAGCTTTTCAACGAAAACCTGAATAAAAGAATTGGGAAACAATGAACGATACTTTTGGATTGCTTGGACACATTTAGAGCGCTTCTCAATTGAGTGTCGTAAAACCAAAATCAAAGTAATTATAACGGTCGATCAGAAGAAAGGAAAATACCTTGAAGAACCAATGAGCACTCAAAGTAAAAACAAGCAAATTACCGAAAGCGCAGAAAATGCGGGGGACCAAGTTGTGATTGGTTTTAGTTTTGCATCGGTTTGTTTAAGAGATTTGCGCGAGTTTTTTGGACCAGTTTTGGGGCAAAGTAAAGCAAAACCAAGGCAATTGCGGATAACTTTCGACACTTAATTGAAAGCTGCTCTAACGTGATGTTTGGTCTTGCTGCTGCTTTGGAGATCGTGAGTGTCTAATTACGGTGTCTTTTCTTTCGTAGGTTTTGGAGCTTGCTGCTGACGTACTGAAAAAAGTCCCTGAGGAGATTGACTATGAACAGACCGCGAAAATCATGTCTGACGACCCCTCTCCTCTTAACGTTGTGTTGCTTCAAGAGGTACGAGCAATCATCCACGCTTTTTTTATCTGGCATCTTGTCCACAGGAATACCAATACTCATACTCGCCTCATGTTACGAAAACTGAAATAAGTTTCGTTAGTGCGAGTCACTTAATTCGAGTGCTGGCTGTGCCTTTTCTACCAAAATAAGCACCATTTTGTCGGTTGAATGCCTCCATCTTTGAATCAATGTTGATGTCTTCTTTTTTTTCTCGCCGATAGATTGAACGGTTTAACGCCTTGTTACGAATCATCAGAGCATCCCTTATCGATCTGGAGAAGGGAATCAAGGGTCTCGTGGTCATGTCTTCTGACCTGGAGGAGACGTTTTATTGTATCTACGATGCCAAAGTTCCCCCTATGTGGGGAAAGGTAAACTAGAAATCCTATGAAATTTCATACAGAGTTTTATAATTTTAAATTGAACTTCAAGTAAAAGTGTTAAGATGATAGGCTTAAAGCTAGTTCGTGTTGGATATTTTTGCGTATATACGAGGTGTAACAAATACATTCTATGTGGTCGTGTGTCAGTGGCAGACCCAAACTCTAACCCTGGTGACGTCAAAACGTGGTAAGAACAGAAAAGTGGCACATAACACGCAGCCGAGTGCGTCTCTGATGTTCTCACCACATTTTTACGTCATCTGTGATCTGATATTGAACAGACCCACGGCAACATGGAATCTGTTTTTTGATGAAAAAGCAAAATGGTTTTGTTGATGACGTCATCTACGCGTCTGTTACCCAGTAGATTATAAGTGAGAACCAATCAAATGACGTTTTATAATTCACTTCGTTTTATAAACAAAATTACTTCGTTTCAAAAGATTTTGAATGGTTGAAAAGCCTTCAAACCTGCAAGTGTTAGCATTTAGACGGAGAGGAACTAGCTGGGTGTCAATTTTTTCTTTCTTTTCCAAATAACATTGATAAATTTCATTAGTTTTACGAACTGCTCGATTAGTTGCCTTTCAGCAGGAGGATGAATTAGAATTTTAAGAAGTTATGCGTGAATCACGTCTAGCGATCAGAGCTTCATGATGCCATAAAGCCAAGAATTTTGAATAAAATGATATGAAAATTCAATTTTGTTTTGACTATGTCATATCTTAAGTAGATCCTTTCTAGATGCTAGACAGTAAACATTATGGACACACTTTTGACAGGCTTACCCGTCGAATAAACCGCTGGGTAACTGGACACGTGACCTAGTGCTGCGGGTGGATCAGTTTGCCAAGTGGGCGACCACAGCTCACCAGCCCGTCATATTCTGGATGTCTGGCTTTACATTCCCCACAGGCTTCCTGACCGCGGTCTTACAGACATGCGCACGACAAAACAACGTGTCCGTGGACTCGCTGTCGTGGGAGTTTGTTGTGTCCACAGTGGACGATAGCAACATCACCCAACAGCCCAAGGTGAGTAAACAAAATGTTAACATGTTGGATGATCCCCGTTTTTCAGCGCTATTTCTCCAGCCTCCCACTCGCACCCACGTCGGACCTGTGAGGTTTTTTTAAATTGCTCATTTGATACCATAGTTCTTGCAACTCAAGTTCAGGGTCGCATATTATTACTAGTGAATTGACAAACATCCCACATTGTCACCGACAACAGTGCCTCTCCCAGGTGATTCACACGACACGAAAGACGCTAATTCAGCTTTAAATGATAAAGAAACGTGCATGAAGCTCACGCAGGTTTAGCCCTAGATCGAACAGCCCTGTTCAAAGGAAATATTCCTAACCTTCTTACAGGTAATCTTTGAGTTAAATGTACATCAAAGGCTAAAAAACGAACTAAAAACGATTATTTAATGTCGTGGTAACCTCCATTTTAAGTGGTGTCACACATCAGTCAATAGTGTAGCCACCTTCAGTTTTCATCATACCTTCCTTAATCAAAGGGAGAGCACCTTCTGCGTCAGAAACGCTTTGAAATTTCCCCTTAAGTTTTCTTCACTACAGAGATTCCCTATTGCGCTGCACAATTTCTCAATCAAAGCCTTTTTTTTTTTTCAGGATGGTGTATGGATCCGTGGGCTCTTTTTAGAGGGGGCTGGCTGGGACAAGAAGAATGCGTGCCTCATTGAAGCAGAGCCCATGCAACTCGTTAGCGCCATGCCTACGATTCATTTCAAGCCCGTGGAGAACAAGAAGAAGAGTGGAAAAGGTCTGATACGCCCAACCAAGAGAATATTAGCTGATATTCTCTTGAGTCAACATTTAACATTCAACTTCATCTAAAATGAACATAACCTTCACCTCAACTTTCCGAGAGGCTTAACGAGAGTTGTTTGGTTTCACTGGAACTATAGTTAAACCAATAGTTTAGTTTTATTCATTCGCCACAGGAACTGCAGGAGAAAGGAACAGAACTTTCGTTCCAATTGACACCTAACCCCTTTTTCACCCACCCATCCCACCCCGGGGAGGACATCCATCACACAGTAATCTCGTGTGTGGGAAATTAACGTCTCCTACCCCAACCCTGCAGGAGACGGGACCTCCATTTATCGTCCCTATCCGAGAAGACTAGAAAGTCTAACCATTTGCAGATATTATTACAAAGGCAGTACTTCCTTCTCAGTTAATTAAAGACCCTGAGTGTTGGTCCGGCCGGATTTGAACTCACGACCTCCCGCACAACACTCCGGCGCTCTACCAATTGAGCTAACCGGAAGTGGCCGTTAAGTATAAAGCCTGTTGCTCATTACTCATTTACTACGATTATCACTTGAGTGTGACGCGTTAAAAATTTGGTAACTTGGTTTTTTACTTAAAAACAACGGTGTGGTCACGGGCAACTTTCCTCGTTTCCAAACTTAACCGAATCTTAAGAGCCATGCGTCACTGACTGCCAAACGTGAAAGCTCGCCAACAGAATTCAAACGACACGTTGCCACTGAAAACGGAGCCAGTTGCCTTTGACGACAACACGATTTAGCTACAGAACGTAGTTGTCAAACTTCCGTCGCGCGTCACTTAACAGAAATTTGTAGTAATTGCAATGTCACTTGAAGATTTCTCACGGCTGATAGATTTCACGAAAAAGGAAACAAATTTAAGGCGAATATATTACGACTTTTTAATTTTTTTTTTTTGACGTTATAGGTGTTTACGCATGCCCATGTTATTACTATCCAAACCGAGCGGGAACGTCTGGCCGCGCGTCCTTTGTGGTGGCCGTGGACCTGAAAGCGGGAGCCATGACGTCAGACCACTGGATCAAACGTGGAACTGCGCTTCTGATGAGCCTTGATTACTGAGCAGCGGTTCTTTGTGAAAGTCACATACACGGCATGTGATATGAACATTGCAGGAATAATTTGAAAATAAACCAAAGGAAAAAAAAGCTTTGTGAAGTTAGGAGATGTTACAGTTAAAACAAATAGTGTGGTTTTCCAGTGAAAGTGTCAAATAGTTTCAAACATTACATAAAATTTAATTCGTACTTTTGCTATGACACATCCATGTAGCATTGTTCTGCTCCCACCATCAAATAGTTTAGTTATGAAATAAAAAAACAAACAAAACAACAACGAGAAAGACAATTCAGTTCTCTTGTGATTGTAAACGTTTTCATTTTACGTTTTCCCTCAAAGAGTGGATCTATTTATTAGGTTTAATCCTGCAATAAAAGTATTTTTACATATCATCTCTGCTTATTGAGTGGTACACTTTAAAATAGTTTTTCATAATTGTCTTTATTTGATATGTTTGGAAATTCCTATTGTCACTTAAACTTGTTAGGCTTCAGCTACAGCAGAATCAGCAGGGCACATATAAAGCAATACCATATATCCCCCCCCCCCAACCCACCCATGAGTTGCATATGTACAAACCTTCATATTAAGTAGTCACTTCCATGATTTCCAATGTAAGCCACCATTTGCAATCAGCTCCCAGTGTGCTGACAAGGGGAATTTGATCAACAGTTAAGAGCTTCTTTAATTGGTGATCATTTCCTTTATTCTCCAGGCTCTGGTTGTTCAAAGGGCAGATAACGCTATCCAACAAATAAATCGCTATCCAGCAGATAAGTGTTACCAAAATGTACCGCGCTATCCACGGGATAGAGATTTATCCAGTGTATAGCATTATCCATCCTTCGAACAACCAGGGCCTGATCTTTATGTTCAATTCAGGGGTGATATTGTGAGGAGAAATTAGATGCTAGTCACCCTTAGGGATTAAACATGACATCAAGGCTGAAGAATTATGATCAAAGAGCAATTAGGCCTGCTAGTTGTTATTCTGAGTTGAGTTTTCTGTCAAGCCAGGCCAAGAAGACACATGTATGCCCATAAAAAAATAACAGTCAAGCTTGTTATGATGAAAGAAGTAAACAGAACACCAGAATAGTATAAAATCAATGTTGGCTACAAGGGTAAAATAATAAAAGTGATAAACTTTGTTCACGGTCCTCACTGAGGTCAGAAGAGCAAATTGAACAAGGTGATAGTAAAGTTGGTGAGAACAGTTCCATTTTTCCCCTTGTGATTCTACCAGTGACTTTCCAGTGAATGACACGTAATACTTTGGTAACATTTACAGGTGAATAAATGTAAACATGTATCAACTCAAAGAAATCACACACACAAAAACCTTTTTTTTTATTTACAAGCATTTTTTTAACATTCAGAATTACATGAAACTTGAGAAAGTGATTCACTACTGATGAGTGAAACCACTAAAATATTCCCAACAACAGATTCAAAAGTACACTTTACTGCATGTCTGGTGATACCCATCTACAAAGACTGCAAACAAGAGAAAAAGACAAGATCAATAAATGAACAAATTTGACAGTTTTGCTCCAAGATCAATGAACTTTTACACTATGAACTTTTAAATAATATGGGTTAGTTTATGATACATCAGAGTACAGGTGCAATACTCAAGGCTGTGCTCTAAGGAAAATTGAATGGAGCCCAGTACTCTGAAACTGTGTAATCCAAGGCGCCCAGCATATGCTTTGTATGAAAAAACTAAAATTCCTGAGTCGCCCAAGAGCAAAAGTAAGGCGCCAGGGGCCACCAGGCGCTGCTAGACCACAGTCTTGAATACTTATATCCTATAAAAATAGTATTGTTTTATAAATTTTATAAATTAATTAAATTTTATTAAAATAGTATTAGTTTTATAAATTTGAATTTACTGTAGTATTCTAAGTTGTTAGGCGCTGTTGATCATTGAATGAAAAGAGCGCTCTAGAAGTTATTAAATTAAATCACATTGTACAATTCTGTAACAAAGCTGTGGTCCCACATTTAATCTATTGTTTATGACACTGTTTTCTTTATCAACGAATTGTATGCTTGATGACATGGGGGTGTGTGGAGACCTTTCCATACCCTCTAACAATTAAAGGGGGTAATTTTCTAAAGAAACAGTGGTGCTGCATCGGTGGGGGGTATTTCAAGGTAATTTGGTTTTATCAACTGAATTTATACAGGTTTATGTCGGACTAATTTGATGACCTGCTCCCAGTTGGCTTGTTAGCTCAATTGGTAGAGCGCTACACTAGTATTGCAGAGGTCAGTAGTTCGAATCCCGTACAGGCCTGAATTTTTTCAGGTCTGATTTTTACTATTGCTTAAGTAGTGCCCTTTACTGTGAGGATTGTGCACAAATATGAGTTGATAATGTACATTGGCTACCCTAAAGAGTTTCTAAAGCTGATGTTTCAAGAGTCAGCATTTTGTCAAAGCAAATAGACAAAGGGCTACTCTGAACACCTGTAGTTATTAATAAAGGGGGTAAGTTTCTAAAGATACTGTGGTGCTACATCAGTGGAGGAGTATAACAAGGTTTTTTTCAGTTTTATGAACAAAGTTGTTAATGTAAATTGGCCATCATAACAAGTTTCAAAGCTGACATTTCAAACATTAGCCATTCCTCATTCACTCTGAAGAAGGGCTACCACCTGAAACATCAGCTTTGAAACTCTCTAGAGTGGCCAATTTACATTAGAAACTGATAAAACCAAAATTACCTCTGGTTATAAGATTTGACTATTATCATGTTGGGTATGACATTTCGATATTGCAAGAAGGAACTTGAGGGAGTCCATGGGGGAGTCTATGGTAAAACATAGTGACGGTATGGATGCCCTACCCAACCCCCACTTCTCCCTATCTCAGCAAAATGGGCTGGGGGAGGGGTGAGTTGAAATAAGTTGTCACCTTTTGTCTGAATCTTGAGCCAGTGATCCTCTCATCTCTAGCGAGCAATCTTTCATCAAACCTGTCCACGCTGTATCTACTGGGCTGCAAAGAAAATTTCAAAAAGTTATTTAATTCATCCTTTAAATGACCTGTTCAACAGTTCTCCATCAGTCTTTTGATTATCCCAGACTCAGAGGTAGGCTGGCCAACCATACAGCATACAAATTCGAGTTCAAATATCAAAGGGCTTTTCGTTTATAAATACCTTGCCTTCTTGAAAGAGTCGATCACAAATCTTCATTCCCCAGCCAGTAACAGCTATACACGCTCCAATAATTACAAACGGAGGTAAGCATTCATACCACATGTCGAAAGAGAGTGAATCCCACTTGTTGGAGTGTCTAACGTCAGATACTAGAAAATTTAAGATGGCCGACGAAATGTTGTTACGTCATGAGTCAGTGGAACTCATCGCGGTCACATAACTGGTTACCAGGTTTTCTCCATCAGTCTTTCCAGAGATCATTACGTGCTGAGCTGCAACTATGTCAGCCTTCTCGTATCTTTCTGGCCCTACTTTTGAGCTGTTATCAACGGTCTCTCGGTTAATCTGATGGTGTAATGCTGGCCATCCCTTTGCATAATAAACGAGCAGCTGTTTGGTATCTGTCCATCGTTACAATGACAGCGTTGGCGAGAAAGGTCGGGATTACTGTACGAAGTTGTCTTCCAAAGAACACATGTAGTATTTCTACTACTCGAGTATTTCTGGATCTGGTTGGAATAACAAGGCCTCCGGTAAACGTACAGTGCGCCAAAAGGAACACTTCTACCACGAGTTTAGAGCACTGGACTGATATAAGCATTAAAGAGCTAAGAGCAATGCTGACAGCGCATAATATTCAGTTGTTTGATGTCAGAGAACCCTATGAACTGATGGAGACAGGCAAGATTGCTTGTGCTACAAACATCCCACGTATGTTCATTTTATTTTTATTTTTATTTTAAACAGCTTTATTGGTTTTCAAATTATAAGAGTTAGATAATCTGTTAAGAAAATAAAAGAAAATAAAACTCTCAAATGGACGAGTACGAACGAGACCGAGGGATCCCTGCGAGAAAATACGCTAGTGAATCTAAAAAGTTACACAAATAATATCAGCATGTGAACTTTGAGCGGTGGCAAGCAATCTTTCATTATGAATTTTGTTTTCATTATGACTACTGATAACTAACAAGAGTAGCTTGGCAAGAGGTAAATGTAACTGATTAGTCATTAATTGAATTATCCATTAAGTTCAATAATTTTTTTGTTACTGATCTCATGAAAAAAAAAACAGCAAGATTTCCGTATAGCCCCATACTTCATTATGCATTTAATTCTTGGATAAAGGAAAGCAGATGTAAAACAACAGATTTCCTTTGGGACTACGGCTTTGTTTTTTATTAGTATGGGGTTCTATGGAAATCTTTCCAAATAAACTATTATGCCACCCTCAAGGAAAAAAAAAAACTATTATGCCTCCCTGTTGAGTACTGGACTTACTTCAATGTGCAACCACTCGCTACTCAGTGGTACTTATGGTCTAATACCAGGGTTGTTTCTTGCTAAATCTTATGCCTGGGTGTGATTCTCACACTTGTGGATTGAAAACTCCAATTTTATACTTCAAACTACAGTTATTATCTTCCTTTCCTAACATTTCTTTTTAATACTCACATGCAGGGTACGTGATTTCACAAAATGAGCCAACCATGTCAACAGACTGAAATCTTGACATAGGAAACTGATATGGACACTTGTGTATACTTTTCTTGTAGTTGTTTGTTTCTGGAATTTAAAGAGTTCTGAAATCTTTATTTAAGACAAATACTGTAGTTAGTTTTAAAAGGCTTTACTACATTATTTTAACAGAGTTGGACTCTAGCTTCTCTGAAACTTGGAAACCTTGAGCTGACATACCTTTACTTCACATACTTTTTAAAAAATGTATTGGTTAAAAACAAACTTTGAAAAGTCAATGGAGTTATTTTTGCATTATTAGTTTGTCATAGTATAAGTGATATTGACATGCTCTTTGTTTTGGCACTTGCCTTTTTAAGTGAGAAAAGTTCCTGAGGCCTTTACAATGGATCCTGAAGAATTTGAAGAGGAATACAATGTTAAAAAGCCTGAAAAAAATGATGCCAATATTGTGTTTCACTGCTTGGCTGGAATAAGGAGTAGGGCGGCAATGGATGCAGTTCATCAAATTGGCTACACAAAGTAAGATCATCCTCTACAGAGTAGCATGAAAATCTTGGGTGTTTAAACTCTTTATACCCTAACATTGGTTTTAAATTCTCCACACTGTTCTCTTCACATTTCTTACAATGCTGACAAGGAGAATTTGTCTGATAATCTTGAACATCTTAAGTTGGTGATCATTTCCTTTATCATCATGACTGCCATATTTGATTCAGGGGTGATATATACATGCCACAACTTTACATTTACTCTATTTTCTCTTAAATGCTTTTTTTGCTTGTAGAATGTGGATTTCTAGATAGGTTAAAGAGAGTTTAAGGGGTTTACATGTATCATTTTAGATGATCTATCTGACTGGAAAGTTTTTTTGGTTTTCTTCTCAGGGCAAGGCATTACCCTGGAGGTTATATGGAGTGGACATCGCAAGTTGATAACTCAGAAAAATCCAATGGTTGAACTCAGAAGAAGGATTTCCATTTGTTTAATTTATTTAACACTGGTTCCTGATTGACATTAGTGGTGCATTAGCATGAGTGAATTAAAACTTCTAAAATTTTTTTCTGATTAAAATCATCTGTTTTGTTGTTGTATTACCCATTGTTTTTGGTCAATAAGGCAGAGGAAATTACATATCTCTTGTCGTTAAAAAGGGCTGTGACCAAGAAAAATACAATTGAGAAAGGGAAAGTATACCAAAATTGTTCTGCACTTTACAAGATAATTTATCATGACCTTGTCTCCTAGTTGAGGGGGGCTTTGGGATTTTAGGTTTTGTGGTTTTAACTGATATTTGGATCGGTTTTTTGGTTTTTGGGCCAAAAAGGTTTGGTTTTTCGGTTTTGATGTTCAGGGTGGTTTGCACATTTTACGTGTTTTTGTATTTGGTTTTTGGTTTTCATGAAAACTCCGATGCAGTTTTTGGTTTTTCCTTTTTGACCCCTTTAAAGGTGAGAATGTAGCGGTTTTGTCAGGTTTGCATGCGGTTTTCGGTTTTGCTGCCTTTTTTCGTCAGTTTTTCGGTTTTGGAGGTTTTTTTCTTCGGTTTTGCGATTTCCCAGAGGCCCCAATGCCCCCAACCCTAGTTTAATGGTGAAAATGTGAATTTAATGGTATAAATAGCCATAAAATTCAGATTTTCAACAATTTAGCAGTTTTACTTGTGCTTGTTCATTATGAATACAAACCATGTAAAAATAAATTTCCGTTTCAAAAACCAAACATGCGTCAGTATTCCCGAAGATGCGTGCTGCAAATCACCACCGTTTGCCCAACTGAAACGTGATGATGTGACAGTCGTGACATAACTCACGTTTATGATTGCATTACTTCAAGGATGCGTTGATTAAAACCATGCAATTTAAAAAGTTTTCGAAAAAATAAAATATATTTTTTTTGTTAGGCTATCGGGAAGGAAAAATTAAATATCTTTTGTTCTAGAAGAATGTCAAGTAGCAGTAAATATGGAGCTGTTGTATATACTTTGGTGCGTAGAAGTGGCTTATTCAAGTGTCTCCTGTGACGTCACGTACAAATGATGCAAACGTTTCACTACATGTCACAACCACGGAATCTTCTAAATAAAGTTTGACACTTTGAAAGCATACATTTTGCAGTTACCAGAAAAAAGGAGCAGAACAATTCAAGATGGCATCGCGTGCAGTTGGGAGATTAACGAAATCAATATTTTCACAGAACGTTTTACCTCGCGCTGTTTTGAGTCAGGGACTTTCCTCACATCCTAACGCATCGCCAAGAGATCGTATTTGGTCTTGTAGAAAAGAAACTGATCGAAGTCAGGTCGGCTTGGAGTGTTTAAAAGATATGGTTATAGATGGCGATTTACAACTGTTTGACGTACGAGAACCTCACGAACTTGTTTCACTTGGAAAAATACCGAAGTCTGTAAATATTCCATGTAAGTTGTTTAATGAAGTAACGTGCCAATTTTTTCTCTCTAAGAGTACCGTCCGAACTGTGTTATTTTTCCTGCTGACTTAAAGAAAGGCTGATAGTTTCTAAAGAAACTGTTTGGGGCCGCGTCGGTGGGGGTAACGAAATAATTTGAATATATCAACGAAGTTGAAATGGTAAATTGGCCACCGTTACGATTATAAAAGCTGACGTTTAGAGCGTTAGCCCTTCGTCGGAGCGAATGACGAAGGGCTCTCGCTCTTCGCTCCGACGAAGGGCTAACGCTCGAAACGTCAGCTTTTATAATCGTAACGGTGGCCAATTTACCATTTCAACTTTCAATTTTATATTCAAATTATGACTTAAAGAAAGATTGCCGTTCTCTCTGCAGAGATTAAGAATTAGACAAGAGGCTATGAAAAGCAAGCTCTTTTTCTTCGTAAAGAAACAGCTCCATAATGATGTTGGACCTATTCATCTCTGAATCGTATTGTTTTTCAACGATTTCACGCCGCCATATATTTTTAACAGTGATTGTTATCTGCGAATTTCAGTGGCAGAAATTGTCGAGGCCTTCGGTATGAGTCCATCAGACTTCGAGATAAAATACGGTGTCAGAAAACCTGACGTCAAGGACGAAAACCTCATCTTTCATTGTCAAACGGGTCGGCGAGCAAGGAAGGCCATGGAAAGTGTCAAAGGACTGGGGTTTGAAAAGTACGTGCGCTGTGAAATAATTTGAGAAAAAGTTTGATGTGTCATTGACTTTTTACAGGTGCACTTGGGTAACCTGGGTCCGACTAGGCTGAAAGGAGGTCTCGTTATTTCCTTCCCCCTCCCTCCCTCCCCCTTCCCCCCTCCCCCCCTCCCCACACTTCAATCCGCGCTTATCTATCGTCCCCTCTGACTCCCTCGGTAACCCTTTAACTCAGAAGAAATGTTTTCTTTCCTGATCGCTAGATCAGTCAGACCACACAGCTGTCACGCGATCGCTAACAGGAGTTGTAATGAGTTAGCTCAGTGTAGCCATACCCTCCCCCGTAAGAAGAAACGTTTCTCCTTGGAGGAGAGGGTACGGACGAAACCGTGCTTTTTCACTGTTGTATTTTCTCAACCTCCCGTAAAGATTGCTGCATTATAAAGTTCTTATCGATTTTTAGGGCCAGCCGTCTAGTTGGAGAATGGTCTGAACTCGACTTCTACATCAAAAGGAAGCCTCACAGTACCCCGCGCAAAATTACATTCGAACGCTGATGAATTGAAAAAGGTTTGAATAAAGTAAACATCGCCACTGGAAAAAGAACCGTGTTATCATCAACGAACCAGTGATATTTCATATTTACGATCTAATTTAATCGCTGTTTAAATCATTCTTAAAGTATTTATAATTTGACAAATTTACTTTCACTACTAGTATTTAAACTTACGACAAATTATCTACTTATCATAATTCTCCGATGAAAAAAGTGTCCTATTTATAACTTATCATGACATTGTACTCTTGCCAATATTTGTTTTATTTATCAAAGTTATTATTTGCTATATTTTAACGTAAGTTACGTTTGCAAATTGTAATACAATATTTTATGAGTTGACCGTCGTAAATTAGTATGTTAACGAATAAACTCCGTGCAAAGCGGCCAAGCAATCGAGTTAGTTCGCCGTGGCCTCATAATAGTAACATATTTTGAGTATAATATTACATTGATTCGATTTTGAACGGATTGATTGTCAAGTGATCTGAGACGGTGGAATGCTTGAATGAATACAGTGCAAATTGTAGTAAACTGCCTCCTACTTCATTCTTTTTTAATATTTCGCATATTTAGAAATACTATGTAACTATTGAAATTCTTTCAGATAGTTATATTCATGTAAGATAATGTTATAATTAAAAAAACTGCAACAACCTTGATAATTCTTTAACTGTTTACAACATCCTGTTTTATCTCTTGTGCAAGAATGTCTGGAAAGGTCATTATTATATGGCTTGTCTCACAGGGACTGGGAACTACCAAATTCACGAATTTGATTGGCTGAAATCAATCTTGAAAGCGGTCTAGATTTTCCCATCTAGACCGGCATCTAGACTGGTCTAGAAAAAAAAGTACAAAGAACATAAAAAATTGGCATATAAGACACAGCCATATAATAATAAACATCTTATTAACCGAGCTAGGTTGGTCTGTATGGGAGAATCTTGACCTCGGTCGCTGGTACAGACCTCACTGCGTTTTGGTCTGTACTGGCAACCTTGGTCAAGATTCTCCCATACAGACCTCCCGATCGGTTAATAAGAACTAAGTATTATCTTAACCCTAATTAACTCCCAGAAGTGATTAACTTGTAACCTCTACCCATGATATCCATACATCATCTAGAAAACAGGTAGTGAGAATACTCAAGCTTATCAGTTTGAATAAAGACTGATAGTTTCTAAAGAAACTGTTTGGGGCTGCGTCGGTAGGGGTAACGAAATAATTTGAATATATTAACAAAGTTGAAATGGTAAATTGGCCACTGTTACGATTATAAAAGCTGGCATTTTGAGCGTTAGCCCTTTGTCAGAGCAATTAGGGGAATTGTGGGTTGTGTGTACTTTTAAAGGCAGAAAAAGGAGCTACGTGATTGGTGGGAGCATGGCAACGAGAAAAACATGAATAAATTAGTGGAATGAAAGGGTTTTTCTCGTTGCCATGTTCCCGCCAATCACATAGCTCCTTTTTCTGCCTTTAAAAGCACCCACAACCCACAATTCCCCTATTCGCTCCGACGAAGGGCTAACGCTCGAAACGTCAGCTTTTGTAATCGTATTGGTGGCCAATTTACCATTTCAACTTTGTTGATATATTCAAATTATCAGTTTGAAGTTGTTACCTTGATTGAACACCAAATTCTCGTAACCAATTTACAAGGAAATGTGTAGCAGTTAGAGGGGAGAATTAACAATCAGATCTTGGGAATTAAAGGGTTAAGTTTGACTGATTGAAATACTGCTGAACAATTTGATAAGTCTGCAGTTCCAAAGACTAGATTTTAAGAAAAGAGGTCTTCACAACCATTCCATCATTATAACAGTTAATTAAGTGTGAAATTTTTTCAAATAATTTGCAACTTAGATGTAAGAAAATGAAGAAAAAGATGATTGTCTAGTACTGGTAATTTGATATATCAGAACATAAGGGAAATCAAAATGATGAGTTTTCTTTATTGATACAACAGTTAAAACTGAGACTATCAACTAGTCCTTCGGGACCTGTGTGTCGTCATGTTTTCTTCGTAGCACCCACAATTTTTATTATGTTACTGCTATGGTATGGTAACATGTATAAGGGTCCATGAGCTGGGATATGGGTTGAGATGAGGGCCCAGTTGTCCTAGTTATGGCTGCATTAGGCATGTTGTCAGATTTAAGGGGATAGTTCTTAATAATAGGCTATTGGGGAGTGAATGGGACACATTTTCACAACTGGATTGATCAGAATGGGGTCGCAAATTTTTGGGACTTTGGGAATGAGAAAACTCTTCTAAGTAGGGTTCTAAAAGTGGAAAGATTTATGATTTAAGAAGTTGTATCCATTGGGAGTGCAAAATAGTATTACTTTTGCCAAAAAGTCACTGAGATGTCAGGTCTATAATTGGCCACAAAATGGATTATAATGAGGTAGAGGTTCTGAGAGGCCAGCAACACACATATCCAGCAAATTTTACTCTGAATCTCCTGTCTCCCCCCTCCCATCCCTCAGGAAATTAGCCCTTTTACTCTCATGAGTGACGAAGAAAGAATTTTTCCTTACAAAATTATAACAGTACCAAGCAGATGAGTAATGCAAGTAAAGAAAAAGATCAATTAAGTCGTTAGTAGTTGATCTGATACCAAACTTAAGAATTGTTAACGACAGACAGTAAAGAGAATTACAAATGCGATCTTCAAGAGTGAAAGAGTCAAGTAAGAGCTGTGATGAATTACCATCCCATCAAAGAGGGTGAACAATACCCTTTGCTGCTTCAAAAAACACAAACAATAGCTGGGAATGTGACAAGATAATTTGGTTTTGTCAACTTGGTTGAGTTTCTAAAGCTGATTATTGTTTTGAGAGCTAGTTTATCAGCGCAGACTTAATTTTCATTTTTGCTTAGCCATATTAGAATAGAAGCTATAGCCATGCACATCTATTTCAACACTCAAAAGTAAATGTACCTTGCCTACTTCTACTTATTTGGGGTACAGGATCTCAAAAGGACTTGAAAAGTCAAACAAAAATGAAAATATGACCATTCTACTTGCAAGAGAGTATTTTGCAATTTTTTCTTTCATATAACCATTTTCTAAGACTAGAAAATGAAAGAAATTTAGCATGTGGTTCCTGGAAATAAATGTTTTGCTGATCCTTTCAAAAACTGTGTTTCTTCTGATCATAATTAACCATGTTCTGATGTGGTAGTGATTACGTACAGTTGTGGTACAAAGATGATGTGTAATCTGTTAACCTTCATGAATATTACTCCTCAAATCCAAGTGTTGTTTTGAATTCCTGGGGGTAATCATCACAGCAATTTAGTGATCTCCCTTGGCAAGTGACTGAGGCAAAATTAAAATGTTGGAGATTTAAATTCATTGAAGACAAAACCTCTTTAAGCCCCCACTCCCCTCTCCCCCCTGCCCCCATCCCCATCCCCCATGCTATCTCTCCTAAGACAATAATACATTTATGTTAATTTTTTTCCCATCAAATTAGTCGGTTTGTGGATTTGTGCCGTCGCCTGTTAGACATTCTAATTCTTGGCAAATTGTCAAGCCAAAACACGAAGTATTCCTGTAAACGCTTTGTGCGAAGCGACTTGTCGATCAAAACTAACAGCACGTGTCCTTCGAAGGCCTCTCGTGATCTACTAGACTTGTGTCGAAGAACACAGCTGTCGTTAGATCGAATGTTCATTGTCGTTTTCATCAAACTGCTGACCGATTGTTTGAATTTCTTACATTTCAAGTATAACAGGTTGATCAAAGGGGGTTTAATTTGGTGGCAATCAAAACAACGCTTGCAGCAATATATATTTTACGATTAAGTTACGTACAAGAGTGAACTTACAAATTTAGATAGGTTGCAGAACAGAATGCGAACAAATCAAGCGAAGAATTCGATCAAGTTACGAAAGAAAAACGGATAAGATCAGTTCTCGAGTTTGATTCTAAAAAATAAAAGGTGATGGCGGAATTTCAGTTTTTACTTCACTTTTTGGACACGAAAAGAAATTTAACATCACACAAACCCTTTACAAATAACCCTTTCTCAAGACTAAGAGATGACTGAATTAAACAAGAATTAATAACCTCTGTCTTAATGCAATAAGTGAGAGAAAAAAAAAAGACCCGAGAAAGAAGGAGCTTTGCTACATCATCTTCGATCGAAACCATGCTTTGGAGAATTTAAGAACAAAGGATATTTATGGACCTTACCCCAGAGGAGGATTATGGTATATCCGAGGTCACGTGGTCTCGCTACATCGTGGAGGCGCTTGAGCTGCGCCCCGAAGCAGCTCTGAGTGAGGGCGCCATAATGGGAAGGGAAAGAGTACCCCTTCGTTCTCGTAAACGAAGGAAGTTTCGATTCATTTAAACTCATAAATCCACGTATAAGAGTGGTATCGGAAACATGGTGATATTTGTTTTCGTTGTCGATACCTCTGCGTCTATGAACCAACGAACGTCTATTGGCACTACGTTGCTTGACGTCGCGAAAAATGCTGTGGAAACCTTTACAAAGGTAATTTATTAGCCCAATTTTCAATCTGAAGGTTTAGAACGGATGTTTGTTTATTTATTTGACCAGTAAAATTTGTCTCATTCAGCTTCGTCAACGAGATCAGGCGAGTAGAACTGATCGATATATGTTGGTGACGTTGGAGGAGCCGCCAGGAGCAATAAAGGTATGGCCCTATTGTGAGCTGCGATGAAGCTCCTATTTGCTGAGATTGTTCCTTAGTATTCTACCTCGGGAAGTCCGGTCACTGCTAAAAAATCGCCCAAAAAAGAAAATTTTTGTATAGCAAAGTGCATTTCTAGCCTTAAAAGGTTGTTGTTGTCAAATTGCAAGAATTTTGTTGTGTTTAGGAGTTTGTTTAGTCACGGTTACAACCCAAAAGGAATCATGGGTATTGTTTTGAAGTAATCTTTTTTCTAAATCTTACCGTATCGGCTGACATTCATTTTTATAGCCATCTTGACTTGCTGTCATTTTCCTACAATCAGTAAAATTTCTGTTATAACTCTCAAACAATTCATCAGAAGTTGTTATTGTCGATCACAGCTCCTTTCGGGGGAGGGGATGGGATAAAATTGTCACATCTTTGTGGCCATCTCTGTAATATTTTACTCAGTTTATGTGGAGTAATTTGCATTTCAAAATGGGATTTTTGTTGTGTTGTGTTTGGCCAAAATAGAAAACAGAGTGCTAATGAATCAGTTTTGAAATAATTATGTTCTAGCCTGTTTTGCTCTATTGTTGTTTATTATCCAACTACACTCGAGTACAAATAACGCCATAGACGAGTACAAATATCATGCGGTATTTGTACTTGTCTATTGTAGAGTACCGGTTAAACAGGTTTTCTCACATCGCGTAAGCGAAGAATTGGATTGTAGTTACGAAAGAAAAAAAGTAGTGGACAATTTGAATCATATTTCCGACGACGAAGAGTCAGAATGGCTGGCAAATATAGATCCAAGTTTATTAGATGAATCGAACAAAGAAAAACAGCTTGACAACCAGAAAATTTCTTCATTTAATGAGGAAAATAGAAACAGCAACACAATGTGCCAATTCCGTTCTGCTTTGCATATTTTTGTCACACACTCCTTGTAAATAAGTATCCACGAAATTCGCCCGCACTGAAATAACAGTTTGGCATGTTGGATAATAAATAACTTATTAGACGTTTTGTTGTGTAGTATCGCTGAATATTTTTACTCATTATATGTATTTTGACTCGCCCTACAGGCTCGTCAAAATACGGCACAACTCGTAATAATACTCAGCAATACTACACAACAAAAGGTCTAATAAGATATATATATATTACAGAGGCAACATTAGAGCCTAGCAACATGCATAAGATATTAGTTTGTTGAAATGCACAGTATAAACAGTTATAACCTTATAAATCCCTTTAAGTGTCTTGCATCAAATTTTTCCTGGCAATATCATCCCTGAATCACACATTAATGTCACAAAAATAAAGAAAATGATCATTAACTTAAGAGTTGTTTGCCCATTAATAAACAAATTCTCCTTGTCAGTAAGGCAGTTAGGAAATGTAAAGAGATGAGTAACGAGAATATGCAAAGTGGTGTTAAGGGTTGATGTAAAGATTCATTTCCTTTTACCAGGCTGGTTGGCGAGAAAACCAAGTCACATTTATGAGCGAACTGAGGAATCTACAAGCAAATGGTCTGTCTACTTTAGGAACTGCGCTGAAAGAAGCATTTGATCTTTTGAATTTGTATCGTCTCCACTCAGGAATAGATAATTATGGAATGGTAAGATGAACTGAAATTTGTATGAAAAGGTTTTTGAAATATAACTTAATCTTCTGATACTTTGAGTAAATCTTTGTTCTTGCAGGGTCGAAATCCATTTTTTGTAGAGCCAGCTATGGTTGTATGTATTACAGATGGAAGTAAACTTTCTTCTCAGAGTGGTGTTCAGGATGAGGTAATAAAAAATTGTTTTTCTTGGGGTCAATTTCAGGAAAAGGAAGTTGAAAGTAGATCAAATTATTGACCGAGTTGTTGGTTAGTGGCTGGCTGGATGGCTGATTAAATGTATTATTGGCTCAGATGTTACCAACCATATAGAATAGAGCCTTGTTAACTCAAACTCTTATGGGAAAAGAAAAGAATGGATTGACTAAGCAAGGGTTTCACTTTATCAGGATTGGTGTTGTAGTCATTTTGTACATGTAGTTTGTCTTATTATAAGTTAAGTTTTAGAAGTTATGCTGAATGTATTAGAATTTCATAATTGTTATCATGTTTGTATCCATCTGGTTTTGACACTTTGACATTTATTGGCCGACAATTTTGCTTAAGGTTTAAGTTATCAAGGTAAATTTTAACCAAGGGAAAGAAAAATGAGTTCAAGTCAAATTGAAGTCAGAGTTAATGGAGTTTGAATTAATTAGTTGATAGTAAATGACTAAAAAGAAAACAAGGCCAAATCCAGGGAAAATTGCCATTTGTTCAAATAAACAGGGAGTATTTTTTCATTGCTCATCTATGTATGGATGAATATTCTTTTTGTAGCTTCATTTGCCTATGCACACGACTTTACCAGGACACGAGTTAACAACAGAACCATTTCGTTGGGATCAGAGGTTGTTCTCAATCATACTTCGCATGGCTGGAACAAGGAGTTCAATGTTGGGAAAGATGGGAATGCAAAATATTGAACCTGCCATTGCTGCCATGTGTGATGTTACAGGAGGTACATTACTGTAGTTAACGTAGTTGTGAGATGATATTTTGGATTTTCTACATTGTTCTTTAAATTCTAGACTGACTTTGAATACTCAAGCTTATCAGTCACAGCAGAAGTTTTTGTCATGATCTAACACCAAATTCTCATCACTGATTTTCAAGGAAATGTGAAGCAGCCTCAGGGGAGAGTTAACTATCAGATTTTGGGGGTAAAAGGGTCAATCTGTAAGCCACTTACTGTGCTTCAAGTATAATTTTATACAAGTCGTGTGTTTGCATGTTTTTATCAGGACGATGTTACAAGGTCACCTCATCGAAGTCTCTGGGTCAAGCATTGGAATCTCTTGCACAGAAAGTACAGTGTGGAGTGGTGATGAACTTTGAGAAGATCGGAGGAGCCAATAATCTTCCCCCTCCACCCCCAGAAGGTACTAACAGTAGAACAAGAGTCTTTCAATTCTTCAAATATCAGAAATGGATCAAATACTAGTTGCGTTGAAAACAAAATCTCTGAAAGAAAGAAAGTAGAGGAGAATTGAAAGACAGAATCCAAACCCCTGAGGTTCAATTCACTTTGGGAACTCCGGTTTTTCCTTGTCCCACACTCATAACAAGATGCAAATAATAAGCTTTCCCAAGATCTCAGAACTTTCACTCTATGCAATCACTATTGGTTGATGTTCCTCCTTAGTTTTGTTTTATTTATCTTGCATTCATCATCATTGTAATATGAGTGAAAAATAAACATCAAACTGGTGAAAAAAATATGAGACCACAATGTACATGTTTACATTGTATGTATCCTATTCTCTTTTTTTTCTTTTTAGAAAAATATTTCATGAGGCATTTTTTTTTTGTGACTGGTGTTTCCTTTTTTTTTTTAAAATTGTCATTTAAACTCAAGTGCTAAATAATTAAAAAAAAAAATTGAATAAGTTGCAGTGACATAACCTACAGGTCATCCAGGAGTTTTGGGGTTTATACAAGAATAAGGAAGCCAGAGGCAAAGAGAGCTGTACCTGGGATGTGGGGAGAAACCCCAGCTAGATATCAGAGAGGGATTTGACATCAGTCTGCCCTTAGCCAAAATCTAGCCTCCAAACCACTCTAACATCCTCCTCTTACATCCTGCTTCATTTCCTTCCTTCACTTCGGTGAGCTGCACTCTTTATTTAATATCTGTTTTCTCTAACTTTGCTTTCTTTTGGTTGTTCAACTGTTAGTTGCAAAAAGCAACATGGTTGATGTGCGGGAGACTGACTCTCCAACTCCACCCCTACATAACCATGTGATGAATAATGTGGACCTCTCCAAGGAGGATGCAAAAGACAAGAACTCCCTTGGCAGTGAAGAGAACCATGGAACTGGAAAAATGGATGGGTCAACATCCAGGCAAGTTTTTCTAAGTAAAATTTCTATGTTGTCATGTGCATGTACAAGACTGTAGTTTGATTGTTTCAGAGCTCCATACACGTACAAGTACAATGAACTTGCACAGAAGCAGCAAGGTACCATACAATACAATTGTATTGTATGGAACCTTGTTGCAGAAAGTGATATGAATTTGGTCTCTGTGTTCATGTAGCCATGTGACATTAGTATAGATCATTCCTACTTTGATTAAATATCACATTAATGTCATTGAGGTCACCTGTTTAGATCCAGGATTGTTTGAAAGGTTTCTTTTTCAAGCAGTATTGATTGATAACTCCTGAAGGACAACCAATCCATCATTTTTTTAACTTCAATATCTTTAGATGTAGTCTGTGGAATATACATCTCAAGGAGTCTTGCAGACTATTATCCCATTTTGGGAGTTGCTATGTTTGCCTCATACATTCTGGATGAACCACAGTTAGCCAAAGTTCTTTCATCCCTGTTTTGTTTTGTTTTGTTGATTTTTGTTTTTGAATATTTGAACTTTACAGTTCATTTTCCAGACCTTTGTAAATATGTAATCTTCATAGAGTGTGAATTAACATTTCTTTATTTCTTTCCACCAACAGGAATCATGGAACTAACCATCTCTCTCCCCCACCCATGAACAACTTGTTGCCCGAGGACTCTCCTGGTGCCCTGGGGATGCCAAGATCAACCACAAGCTCCCCTGTCCCACCCAGTGTGCAATCAACTGCATGGATGAGTTGTCGCAGGATGATCTACATCAAGTCCTCTCCATCATCAGGGCACTGGCCTGTACCTGAATCTTTCTGGCCTGACCCATCCATGCAAACACTGGTGAGCATAATTTTACAGCACAGTATGACAACAAAATTTTCTGATTTTCATACCCTCATTTTGTATATATTTTCTTTCTTTTGTACTCAATTCTTAGTTTTTTCCAAGCTTGGTGTTAAAGCCTAGAGCTTGTACCTCCTAATGTAAATGTTATTTTTTTGTGCATTTCTACGGGTCAGTAGGATGACCGATGATAGTGTTCAGTAGAGACTCAAACTGCCTAGAGAATGTTAATTGTAAGATTGAAAAAAAAAAAAAAAAAAACTAGAGTGAAAGTTCAGATGGTGTTTCATAGTTGGTGATTAATTTTCTTCAGTCAATGGCAAGAGGCATACTTTGTGAAGGAAGTCCCTATGTGCTTCCTTAAGGTGTTTTATCTTTACCTTAAAGGGACTAGTTTGGATTCTCTACTTTCAACTTAAGCTGCAGTTTTTCCTTTAAAGTAGCTTCACATATGTGCAATCAGAGGGTGTTACATTTTTTTCTACATCAGTCAGAAGTAATCCTATATTTTCGTTATATCTCTATCACAAAATACATGTAGAAGACATGATAATTTGTTTGGATGATGAAATTCACCCTTCTTTGAGACTCTGACAGTATGTGTTTCTTAGTTTGAGTGTGGGGGTTGAGATGAAAACACCTGTCCAATTGCAGCTTCACCAGATGTGAAAATTATTCATATATGGCAGAAGGTTATTTGGGCAATGTTGCTCTATTTCTCAAACTAACAATAGAGACTTTTTTAATGTTATGTCTGCTGCACTCATCTTGTGGGGGTTATCACAAAACAATCCAGATTGCATGGTCTCATCTAACTCTTCTTGTGTGTGCTCTGTTGTACTGACAACCTTGAAGTGGTTCAATCATCCAAGTTATCATTTGTGTTTTCAGCCCTCAAGAGATGCCCACCCCAATGTGTTGTTTTCATGCAATAATTCTGAACCTTTGGTTCTCGATAACTTGCCTTTTGACAAATATGAGTTGGAGCCATCACCACTCACTCAATACATTTTAGAGAGGAAGTCACCGTCAACATGCTGGCTGGTAAGTTTTGGTTATTTTAATCCTGTGTTAACCTAAAGCTACCAAGATCTGATTGTTAATTCTCTCCTCTAGCTGCCTCACATTATTTTTGTTGTGAATAGGATATGAGAATTTGGTGTTACACTGTAGATCAAGATAACAATTTTTACCTGATAAGTTTGAGTATTCTCATTACCTATTTGTTTGATAATGTATGGTTATTTTAGGGAGAAGTTAGATGTCAATCACTTCTGGGAGTGAAAGGGTTAATGTAATTAACCCCTAAACCCAAAATCTAGACCTGGAACTGATTCTCTCCATAGTTTAGTTAATACCTTACATTTCATTTAACTGCAGTTCTAAGAATTTGGTTTTTAATCAAACCACATGTATACCCTTGAGTTGTTTTTTTTTTTTTTTTTTTTTTTTTTTCATCACCTTTCTGTTTGAATATAGCATAGGGGGATACAGGGGTTTCATTAAGGGCCGGGCACCGGCCAAATTGACCAGTTGTAAGGACGGTTTTGCCCGCCTGGTTTAACAATCTGGAGGAAGGTTTATCTTATAAAGAAGTTTAGTTCAAAAAAGTTTTGCCCCTCTGTGAAAACCAGTTGCCCTCCTGCTGAAAAAATTAATGAAACCCGTGGGGATATGAGGAGAAAACCTTTTAGATCATGCAAAATGGCTCCAACTTGCCCAAACGGCAAGGCAAAAAAATCAATTTTCTTTTTGCACCCTGGCTTTGAGTTTTATAAGTGCTTCAAGTTGTTATTCCCACCCAATAATCAGATGACATTCTGATAGCAACAACAGCTAAACAATATTGGGACTTTAGTCTTTGAGAATAGCAAGTACAAAGCCATGCATGCAGATTTTAAGACTCCAAGATTTGGCCTAGATTGTAGTGCTCTTCAGGAAAATGTTTTGATTTGATTTTTAACTTTGTTGTTGTAGTTAAATATCAGAATGGAATAGGTTACATTGTTGGTTTGCCATGTTTTTGACAATGAAAAATGTTTGTTGTTTTCAGACATTCATTCTTAACAGTTACAAGAAATCAGGTGAAGTGGGGTATCCCTTTGGTTATCTGAAGGCAAGCAGCAATCTTCAAACAGTGAATCTGTTTGTTATGCCCTACAATTTCCCAGTGTTGTTTCCCGTAATAGGTAAGAATATTAAATGTAGTTTGTTGAGATTTGGAATTGCTACTCACCTTAAAATTCTTTCTGATACTGTATGAAACATTCGCCTTCTTGTCATTGAATTATATCCTTTTGTACTGATGATAATAATACCATTATTTTGTCAGTGGTAGTTGTTTAGTGAAAATTGTTGCATCCGAAGTAATTGAACCGAGAATAGTGTCAGTTAAATTCTCAGCTTTTGTGTTTTATCAGGAATTTGAACTATTAAAAAACATTGTGTTCTTTTGACATGGGAAAAATTTGACAGGGTAGTTTAGTCTATTCTAGTTTTCTGTCTGTGATAAATGCTTGCAAATAAGAAAGGTCTCAAAAATTTGACAGAAGAGTGGGCAGTAAATGCATTCAGGAATTGTTTGTGACTAGTAGTAACCTCTTTTTTCACACTACTCGGGCAGTCAGAGGGCCAATAACTAAAATCAACCAATCAAAATGCTCTATTGCCAGTCCAATATTCTCTAAGTATTGGACCGGGCACGGTCCCGAATGATACCACACTTGTGTCCCTTTGAACTTCAGTTGTATAATAAATCTCTTATTAACCAAGCTTGCTCGGGACCGTACTGGAAGAATATCGGCCCTCGGTCTTTTTTGTATGGACCTCGCTGCGCTCGGTCCATACTGTTGAGACCTCAGGCCGATATTCTCCCAGTGCGGCCCTCGCGCTTGGTTAATAAGATACATGTAATAAGAGTAAGTCTTACCAGCTGGCTGCCACCTCTGCAGGAGGCTGACTCTCACAGCTTCTCCTTGCATATGATGGTCTTGTTGGCCAGTTACTGTACATCCTCTGCACCTTTTGAGGTTGGTTGGTATTTCTGTGTCCTGTAACTCATTGTTGATTTTCCAATTTCACTTTCCCTTGGCTCAAATTTTCTCTGAAAACCCAATTTTAACTATTCTGTTCCCATAAGTGACCAAGACATAATTTCTCCTAACAATCCCAACACAATATCAAGAAGACAAGTAATGAGAATAAAGAAAAATATCAACTAGGGGATTATTAGTCGATCAGATACAATATTCTTCAAAGAAACATCTGATCAGAAGAATTGTATGACAGGCAGCGAGGAGAACGATTAATGACGTCTCAGAAGTGAAAGGGTTAAGTAAAAATGTCTAACACAGCTGATTGATGTGTCCCAATTTTTAGTTGCAATTTTCCGAACATGACAACATTTATGAAAATGCAATACACTTAGCTAAATTTCCCAAAATAAGCATTCTTTCTTAAAATTCAACACCAGTATCAATAACTTGAACCCCCTCTAACTTGAACAAGGTTTTTGAAATGTCAGGAAATATTTTTGCCAAATGTAAAATTGCAAAGCTGTCCTGTTACGATTTAAAATAGTGATGGAGGTTGTTTCTTTTTCTTTTTTTTTTTTTTTTTCATTTCATATTTGTTTCTAGCATGTTAAAAGAAGGGTATATATATCTATCTTTCAGATGAACTAGTGAAAGTTCTGAAAATGAAACCAACTCCAAAATGGAAGGAGAAGTTCGAGAGCTACCTTTCGACAATGCCAAACTACTATGCTGGGGTGAGTGACAGGAATGACTCTTTTAAATTGTACTTCAACGTGATATTTCATGTTAAACATTTTTATGACTGTCTCATAAGAAAGCAAAATGTTGTTAATGGTGATATCATTTATGCACCTGTCCTTCAGTAGATCTTAAGTAACAACAATCAAAATACTAGTTCAATTCAGCCTATCATACAAATTTAAATGGACTTTAATTTTTTTTGTACAGCCTCTTCGCAATGCATTTCGTCGTATGGGAATCCCACCCTCATTTGTTCCAGATCACTTGGACTCTTTCTTAAGTTATACAGTGGTGAATTATCTAAAGAAAGTGAAACAACAGGTGAGGAGTGGGAGTTGAGAGAGGGAAGACTGGGGAAGAGGGGATGAGAAAATGTTAAGTCTGAAAAGAGCTTGCAGTGTAAGGAGCTAAATTGGACTTCTTGGAGCTTCCAGGGAAAGAAATTTTTTTATTGATGCACTGTAGTATTTGTAAACCATGGGAGTATTATCCTAGGATGTTGTAGTGTTTATACAAAGAGAATAAAAGCAGTAAATGGTGTTGTCTTTATCACTATGATTATCTGTTGTGTGAGGCACGGTAAAGGTTCGGTGACTGGGTTTTGACGTTTTCGACTGTGGCACTTTCATGGGCAACCTTCTTCATATCCAAAGATAAATGAATGGCAAGAGCCATGGGTTGCCAACTGTCAAATATCAAAGCCTGCCAAAAGAGGTCAAACAACATGTTGCCTCCAGAAATGGAGCCAGTTGCCTGCTATAACAACTTTTTTTTAACATGTAGCTTAGCTTCCAAACTTCTGTAATGCTATGCCATAGAAACGTCAGCAGTCAGCATATTCATTTCACATTAATTTTGTGCAAGCTTCATTTGTAATATTTGTGAACTGGCTTCCCATTGCCTACAATGATGAAAAATGTATATGAGAACTCTTTTAAAACCTCTTTTAAGAATAGGAAGATTGCATACCACACATTTTATTTTTTTCGGTTAAGGGCTTAAAAAAAACCACAAAATGAATAAGATGGTAGCTCAGAATGGGGAGTGTGGGTTTAATACAATTCTCATTAAATATGCAAAGGCCTTCATGATCACCTGTGCTTTTGTAATGGCTTAAGTCTTTGTTAAAAATTAAGGGATATAATTATAACATTTTGATATGCAGTATAAGCAGATGCATCATCTGCAAGCAGCTGGTTTTCTAAAAAATGGTATAATTATCTGTGTCATGGTTCTTTTTCAATTTCATCTTCTGTTGTCATTTTCTTTCCCATCCTTAGTTTTTTCCCTTTTAATTAACTGTATCATTAAAATTGCCTTTTTATCTTTTTCTATTACACAATTTGTTTTCAAGTTGAAGAAGTAGTTCTGTGCATTGCAAAAGCTGTCTCAATCCTTTAACTGTATCTGGAATATGTCAAAATTGTACTCAAGCCCTTATCAAAAAGTTTTTGTAAAATAAAGGATTAAGTTTTGAAGGACTTTCATTTTTGTATGATTTCTGTGGGAAGTAGTGTTGTTACTTGCACATTGTTTGAACTCTCTTAATAACATAGTTCTAATATTGTTTACAGAGTAAAATGGAGACAGAGAGACTGATCTCTCTAGTTGGAAAAAACCCTGCCAGGGAAAATGTTCCAAGACCGCTTTTAAGGTTGGTTATGATTTTATGAATATTGATAGCATACCGAAAGCATCAAACATGTGTGAATTTGTATTGTTTACATATCATGGGCCAACTCATATTTCAAAGATAACTTTAATTAAGTTTTGGGTATTTTTCAGTTCTGCATGTGACAGTAGTATTTTTTTTATTAGTAGAAACGTGTACTTATAGTTAGGTGGCCGAAATATGTCATCAATGGTTTTTTTTTTTTAATGAAAAGAAAATATGGCAGAAGCAAACTTTCACTTGTATCTATCTAAACCTGTAAAGGAGGTGAGTTTTGAAAGAAACTGTGGTGCTGTATTGGCAGGGGTAACAGGGTAATTTGGTTTTATCAACTTAGTTGAAATTGTAAATTTGCCCCCTAGTGAGTTTAAAAAGATGATGTTTCAAGTGTTAGCCTTTCATCAGAGTGAAATTCTTCTGATAATGATGATAGAATATCATTTCTCTGACAAGGAATAATGCTCGAAACATCAGCTTTTTCAACTCTTTACAGTGGCCAATTTACAATTGCAACTTAGTTGATAAAACCAAATTACTACCCTAAAAACCCTCAGATAAGCTGCACCTTTTTTCCAAAAATTGTCGCTAAAAATTGGGATGTGGCTTATCTGCAGGAACATCTGAAAAAGGTGGCTTATCACTTTGTCCAGTTTTTCATTTTCACGTCTGATCTAATGCCTGGTTACTAAGCTATAAATGTTCCACTCGCGTTCTTGTTGTAATGAAAAAATGTATGGAAAAACTTTGTTGAATGAAGAAACTCCTGTCAACAAATACCAGAAAAAGATCAATCATTTGTTAAAGTGCCCCTGAGACGAAAATTGACCATTTTATTTTGGCCTAAATTGTTTACACAATGTTGAATTGGATCAAGTTAAGACCCTTTTTGCCATTAAAAACTCAGAAAAAACCTTCGATGACCAATTTTTACTGCTTCAAAGTCATCCAAAAATTGTCCACCATTGCTGAAAACATGTTCCAGCCGAGCCCACTAAAACGTCATCATGACGTCAAAGGCTCAACAAACTTATGCTTTGCTTTGTTACAACTCTCTTTGTTCGCTGCACAGAGAATCACACATATTACTTTTTTGAGAACTGTTTCGTTGTCAGTCGGGAAATGTCGACTTTTTCAGTTGATGAATTGTCCCAGAAATCATCTGAAGCTTCTGTGGATAGTTTTGCGCTGACAAACAATGAATTTTTGCCCTGCGAATAAAGATAAACAAAGAATGGCACAGATTCCCCATGTGGCTTTTGTGGTCGCATCGCTTTAGCGGCTTTGAACTGTATTTTTGCTTGTCGTAAGGAATTTTCCTTTTTTGTAAGAAATGATCGGGTGATTAGTAAAAATAGTTTTGGGCAATGGCTAATTGTGTATCGGAAGGCGGATATTGGGAGTTTGTGAAAGCCATTTCTAACCCATCAATGTGTTTTCCCCGATGCATTTGGTCAATGATCTCATTAACCCTTTCCTACTTGTTTTTTACCATCGGTGCTTTGTGAGGTTTGAAGTGAACTCTGTTGTTGAGTTGCACTTTGGCCTCTTTTGTTTTTTCTGTCTTATTCATGATGACTATTGTTGTGTTGCTTCGGTGAGGTTTAAAGCAGAGTTTGTTTCAACTCTTTTAGAGCCGTGACCTCATTACGTTACAAAGTACAGTCTCCAAGTAGCGTTATGACAATTTTCCAAGTAGCTCTGGAGGGCAATAGAAGACTGAACCGGTGGCATTCAGTTTGATATGAAACAGAAGTAGTTCTTTGTTTTGTCTGTGAAAGGTGTAACGGAGGCGCATTGGTCTTGCGAATAAATCTCACAAAAGTTGGCCTGATTTTAAATTCGTTTGTCATGGGCGTTGGGATGAATTTGAGACCCTTTAATAGCAAGCTGACTTGGCTGTCAGATGGTTGATAGTTTGACATGTTTTTAAGGAAATTTTCATTTTCTTGGTTTTTTGGCTGCAAGCCTACATTTTAAAGTGTTTTTACGCTCTGTGTCTGAAGCTGTTTGTTCTGCTTTCGCTGATATTAAAGCCAGCTTTTTTTAGAATCAAAGCACACAATTATATTTTTCATCTCTTTTGTATAAAAGTGAGCTCTTTGAGGTTAGAAATCTCAATCCTCAATTCGGCTATTTTATCATTCTTATTTACAATGTTCACGGAGTACATACATATACATACATACATACACTTTATTGATGCTCCCTAAGTGGGCTTTTCAGCTCAATAGAAAAAAAAAAAAAAAAAAAAATACAAATATATAAATTAATTGAGAATGTAAATACAATAATATTATAATTACAAAATATATATCAATAATATAATATATCAACTTAATAAAACATTTGCAAGATGACGTCTAAAATTCCTGGGGCATTTTAAGGACTTTCCTTTGTGTAAGGTTTTATGCCAGAGAGTTGTTAAAGGTGGATATTGATCAGCTCATATGTAAAGGTGACAAAATCCGTGGAGGTTCACAGACTTCGCTTTCCGGCATCGAGATCGCACTGAGGACAGTTTTTCTTGTCCCTTCTCTTATTGAACGGTAGGCACTGAACCCGACAGAATTTTTCGCCTAGGTCCTTCAAAGAACACAGATCTCTCAAAACAGTCCTCCGAGAAGTGTTCGGAGTAGATCACAAATATTTCTGTAGGATTGAAGTTTACTCGGTGAGGTCGCACAAATCGCATCCGTTTTTCCCACTCTGATCTATTTGCAAGGCTCTGATGCAGAGAAATACCTGCAGCATAGTCTGCACGATTACTTCAGCTTTGATTAAGCATCGATGCGCAGTCATTTTTATTTAGTTTTTGTAAGAATAGAGTAAAGCACTCTGTTGTGTTTGCTTGACATTTTGCCATGTGAGATTTTCACGTTGAGCCTTTGACGTCACTTCCTCTGAGTCCTGCGGTCAACTTCCGGAACATGATCAAATAATGGTGGACGCGAAATCGTGAATTTAACGGCCAGAAAAAAGATATTTCTGGTGCTCGGTCTAAACTGAAATTTGGCGGAGTAGGTGAAGGAGACACACTGAACACGAAAATGGAAAAAAAATGATGTACGAAAATTTTGATCTTAGGGGCACTTTAAAGTTGATAGAAATGATTATCTTACACTGCTAAAATTGTGGGTAAGACTGAAGTATTTTCCATTGCAATGTTAATAGTGAGTTTACGTTCTATGAAAAGTGGATAAGAAGACTTCTCAAGACTTGACTTTGTATTTCTTTTGATTTCTTTCAAACAAACTTTAATTTTCCCAAAATTCAAGCTGCTAAATTTAGGGTGCAGCTTATTTGCAGGTTTTTACATTACATCTAAACACACACTAGCATGTTATGATTTGCATGTTTATATCTTTCAGTGTGCGGACACCCCAGTTACCTAAAGCCAAAAAACAAGACTTTCATGCATTATTACACAACAGAAATTTTTCTGATGCTGATAGAATATCAAGGTAAGTTACCACGATTATTAGCAGAGTGAGTCATGGTTCAATTTTAGTGACAGCATTGTGACCTTAAAAGGTTTGGTGTTGTCATGGCAACCTTCCTCATTCCCAAAGGTAATCAATGCTAGCGCTGTTCAAACAACATGTTGCCTCTGGAAGTAGAGCTAGGTAGCCTGCGATAATAACACAATTTTTAAAGTCAAAACAAGGTTGCTAAACTTCTGTCACACCTCACTCAACTAAAACTTTTAGCTTTGTTTTTATACTAAACTACTTTTGATGGTTCCCAAAGAGGTTCTTAGTAAAATCACTTCCATCCCAAACCATTTTAGAGTAGCAGTGTGATTTGCAAGTGGTTACTGGTGCACTGGTCAGGAAAATGAGGATAGAAAATCAGAATCTTATCTGTTTGAACCCAAAGGGAACTGAAAGAAGTTATATTCTAATACATGCATTTTCCTATTTTTAGCGAGACTGACATCAGCATTCCCAGTGCCTCGCTACATAACGTCAAACAGGTTTGTATAGATTTGAAAAATTGAAAATATTTGCTGATGATAATTGTTCATTAATTAGCAGCATTTCTTAATTTGATATATTTTCCGGTGTATTTAGAGCGTCAGAACCCAGAGCTACAAGAATCCCTTTGATATTTCAAGACAAGAACTATTAGATCAAGTATCACGGATGAGAATAAACTTTTTCCACACAGCAGCAACATCAACAAGACTACAAGATGAAGGTTTCTAATCACCTCTTTTTCACTTGTTGCAGTAATGAAAGCATTTTATTCTTTTTGCTTCAAGTGTCATCACCTGTAACAGCCTTGTCTTCAATCCCCACTGTAGCACAGGTTTTGATTTAAACAGAAAGCCCCTTTACTCTAGGGTATATTAGTCTCCATCAAAAACATGATTAGTATATGATACAGTTCTAGGGTTTTTACTGGCTTAACCACATGGTAGGCTTAGGCTTGGTGTCATTAAATGTCTCAGGGTCAAGCTAGTTAAAAATGTTCTCCATGGCCAGTTTATCACCATAATTATTAAAGAGGGTTCTAAACTTCAATAGGGACCTTAAGCAACCACGACGGCAACGGCGACGGCAACGAGGATGTGGAAAAACAAGAGATCTAATTGGCAGAACAATAGCTTAGCACGTGCATTTTGAAATTTTGTACATTTCTTAGCCGTCCTATGCAAAACAACAATGGGAAATCACCAAAATTTGCATCGTCTGCAAACCGAAACCGCGGCGGCAAATTATTTTAATTTACATTTGGAACTCAATGCTACTTTTATGCGTTATGTTGAGTTTGAGGTCTGGCGCCCTATGAGACGGCAACGCATGCAGCCATTTTCGAAATTCTAACTAAAAGTAGAAACTCATTTTTTAATCGACGTCTTCCGTGCTGTTGCCGTCCTGACTGCTTAAAGTCCCTATTATTAGGGGACCCGTGTAAATCTCAATGCTGATACCCAAAAGTAGCATCATGATATACAAATTTCTTCCTAACCAAGCCTGAGAGCTTTACTGGGGAATTTTGGCTCAAAGTCCTTGCAGAGCGCAGCTACATTTGGGTCTGTACAAAAACAAGCAAGAACTAATTTTCCCCAGTACAGCTCAAGCAAGCTAGGTTAGTAAGAAGTTTATTACATGGCAATCAGACTAAACTTTTTTATCTTTTATTTACTGGCTTTTGCAAACCAAAAGACACTGCTTATGATGGTTTATGTAGAAGTGGTCTATATGACAAAATGCTGACAAAGTAAGAACCAATCAGAACACTCAGATTTACCTCATGACTACCTTGCCTTATAATAAATAGTAAGATAATTTTCTACATTATGAACTAAATTGGGAATCAGATCAAAATGCTTCCTTGACCATATTCCAACAGATGCTCGCCACAGTGTTGCAATTGCAGAAATGGGAAATTATCAAGAAGTGCTGAGGCAGATGAGTCCTCTACGTGAAGTTGATCCAGGACAAAACAGGGTGCACATGTTTGGAAACCCTTTTAAGCTGGCTAAAGATCAGGTAAAAGTAACTTGCAGCTTCAAAATTAGGAATAGTAATCCAAAGATAATATTTTTTTAAAATGAGAAATTTAATTAGGTTTGTCAATCCAGTAGTTGTAAGCTCTTCAAGTACATGTACTAAAAAAGAACTCCTTTCCAAATGATATCTAGTTAAAACTGAATTTTTCAACTCCACATTTTTCTAATCCTCAAAAAAACAAACCAAACAAAATGGACGAACATCTGCAAACAGATAATATTACTTCTATTTTTTATAAATTTGTTTTAATCCACAAATGACCCATAAGTGGCCTGTAGGACACTTATCACATGTAGAAGTATGTAGAGTGATAAAAACATAGAGGCATGGTAGCTAAATTGTATGTAGCATTCCAGGGGATCATATTGTTTCTATGTAACAAAGAGATTCTGTGGTGCTGAGCTTCTATTCAGTAGTAGATCACAAATGAAATGTGAGATGGAAAGTGGCATACAAGGTGAGGCAGATGAATAAAGGCTGAAAGTTTCTAAAGAAACTGTGGTGCTGCGTTGGTGGGGGTAACAAGATAATTGGTTATATCAACTAAGTTGAAATTGTAAATTGGCCACCGTAACGAATAAAAAAGCTGACGTTTCGAGTGTTAGCCCTTTGTCAGAGCTCTGATGTAACCAATTATAAGGTGAAGCAGAGTGTGGCACTTATGTCCTTAACACTTGTTGTTGTCTTTTATGATCTACAACTGTACAGACCCATGGCAACGTGAAATCTATTTGTTTCATATTTTATAGTTTCACTTTCACTTGCAACACACAACCAATTATGACATTTTGTTTTCAATAATCCTTTTTAAACACATTTTTTGATGCCATAATGTGTTTATTAAACTATTTATCCTTATCTTAATTTAAAAAAGACAATTGTTGTTATTGCTAACAGCATCCATGTATATGTCATCCAATAGATCATAAAATAATAATAACCAATCAAAGTGTGTGTATAATTTATTTCTTGTTGTTGATGTTTTCCAGCGAGTCATGGTTGATGAGGCAGATGTTAATGAAGCAATGGCTGGTCCTCCATCTCGTAAGAGACCTCCTATTGATAACAGACCTGGATCTCCAAAGGACAGAAAGAGACAACAGGAGACACCTCCAGTGAGGTGGCCCAATAAAGCAACACAAAATGGAGGAAATTCGTTAATATCCCCTGTGAACAACAAAGTAACTTCTGACAAAAACTTAATTTCTCAGGATGGAAAAATGAACAATGTCTTTTCTGGCGGACACCATGGAATGAAACGGAAATTGAGTGAAGGAAATGACAGAGTACACAAGTCGCTTAAGTCTTCAAAAGGTTTGATGAAACCACAACTTGCCAGACTACAACAGCAACACAGTAAAGGAAAGTTAAATAAGAAACTTCAACCTTTATCAAAGACTGATGCAAATAATTCTTCCAAGAATGATTTTGTTTCCTCAATTTTAAAGGAAGCTGTGACTTCACCAACTAGAACGTTCTCAGGCCAAGGGCGGCCAGTTATGAATTCAAGTGAAGGCACGCTGGATAAAAATAAACTTACAAACTCAGAAGCGGCAGAAGTGCTTGCTGATGAAGTTGTGAAAGAACAACCCAAGGGCCCATCTCCAAGGCTGCTTAAAAAGCAACTTGCACGGGAAGCCTTTGAAGAAAATAGGCTAATACGAAACAGTGTTTTTAAGGAAATCAGAAGACCAGAGATAAGTAAGTGTTCTGGTGTCCTGTCTATTTGTTTGTGTATTTGTGCATCTGTCCCAATCTATCTCCTTTATTTGTTTGAGCTGGTTGAATTATGGCAGCTATTTGCTGATGTGGACCTGCTATTTTCCTACCCACCCCACCCTAGGGCAGGACATCCATCACACAGTAATCTCGTGTGTGGGAAATTAATGTCTCCTACCCCAGCCCTGCAGGAGACGGGACCTCCATTTATTCATCCCTATCCGAGAAGACTACAATATCTACCCATTTCTTAATGTTATAGAAGGGTAGCAAATTCTTCTCAATCATTTTAAGACCTTGAGTGTTGGTCGGGCTGGGGCTCGAACCCATGACCTCCCGTGCAACAGTCCAGCACACTATCCATTGGGCTAACTGGCCGGCGGTCAGACTATCTTCTTGTCTGAATCATTGAAGGTTTAGGCCCACTCAGATTGGTGCTGGCGAAGATTAATCTTGTCTTCAAAATCTGTGTAATGATGCACCTTCTTGTTTTATAATGGCTAGCTCAGTAAGTGGAAAGAACAGGCAATATCTTTGAAGAGGTGGAAGGAGTTTGTTAAATTTGTTTTAAATAAGTGATTTTGGAATGCCAGCACCATACTTATCCTAAAAAATATATATCTTTTTCCTTTCAATTTGGATTTTAATCTTCATCAAAATGTACTATACCAATGAGTTTGCTTTAAGTTAAAAGGCAAGTCTAACTTTTTGTCAATAAAATTACCATACGAAATTCCAGTAGAATCGTATTGATCAGGAAAGAAAGTGAAATGAAATCTTTCAAAGTTAATTTTTAAATGTTTGAACCCAGGTTGTTTTGTATGCAGCACAACTTTTGTGATACCAAGTCACTCAGAATAACTCAACTTGAATATAACCTTGTGATAGCAGGGAGTTTAAATGGGAAATTTCAGTTTAAAAAAAGGCAGAGTTTTTGTAATGTTACATGGCTATGTGGCAGACTTTTGTGCCCTCACACTCTAAGCAGTGACCTATTTTTCCATAATCTCTACAGGTGATGAAGACATATTGGATCATGTTTCGAACCTAAAAGGATCACCTGAAGTGCAGGGCTCATTTGTACGAGAAATTATTGACGAGGCAACCCTCTTCAAGAAGAAATCGTTGATTGAAAAGCTTTTTTCTCACCTCAGTAGCTTACAAGAGAGAGACTCTCCCAAATCCGATGAAATTGAACTTTCAGAGAAAAAAAGATAGCACATGATTTACACTACCAAATTGGGAGTGTTGAAAACTGCTTTCATTGTCTCCGGTCATATTTTGCTGATGAAACTGACAAAAGCACTTAGTGAGTTGCATCAACTCATTTTATAACTGTAAATTATTTCTTGCTTAAAGCAACAATGGTAGTGAGGTCAGTCACAATTTTCCAGTTTCTCTCTCGCATAATTCTAGCACCACTTTAGTCACTTGGGTGAATAATTGCATAAAACTGAAATTTGTTTCTAAAAGAAGTTGGATCACAGATTCCTAAATGTCATGCTGTGACTTGATGCTAAGCTGCATATTTGGAAGTTGTGTCGTGCTAGTTGTACATATATCAGCATGTCTCCCTTTGGATTTGTACTTCATGGAATTTTGATAACTACAATTTTTTCCCCCTTTGGTAGAGTCATTCAAGACCATAATGTTATTACTGTCAGAAAATAAAGCAAACATTTAGTAAACCTTGTCACTTACCTCCTTACACATTTTCGCAAATGCAGTCAAACCCAACTCAGTTGTTTAACATTTTACCTCCCAGACTCTCTTTCCTAATTCTCCATTCTATGTGGAGATGGGGCAGGATTTATAATCTGTGTATAGTTTGTGTTACATCTTGTCAACCATTAATTCCCTGTCAATATTTTCATTTGCAAATTTTTAAGTGAGGACAGTCAGAATGGAACACCATAGTGTGTTGGAGGGAGGTGGCTTTCAATTGCCTGCTTTTAAACACTGTGACATCTTAGAGGGACTAGTAACTAATTTCTCTAAAACATCACAGGGAATATACAAAATGATCAGTAGTTAAAGTAGCTCTCAATTGTGAAATTCTCCTTGTTAGCGCTCTTAGAAATGTTTAGAGGCCAGTATGGAGAATATGCAGGCTGGTGTTAGGGTGTAATTGGTTATCTGATGATCTTTCTCCCAAATGGCATTTGAATTCTGAGTGATTTGATGATTAGTTTTGAAAATCTAAGACACAGTCAACCGAAGTGGTAAAGTAAACTAGTCAAAGAGAACAATTACAGAGCCCCCTTGCTTTGAAATGTGATCATATTTTTGTTCGTAGATATGTCTTGTTTCCTAAAGCTTCACTTTTTGAAAACTGTTTGGTTTGCAGAACAAATGACGTCAGCAAACAAATATCTGAGCACATTCATTTCTGTGCCAAATGAAATGAGGCCATTGATTCTACTATATGAATGATTTCAGTTCAAGATTGGTCTTTCTTTGTATGGAGATAACTTTCTGTTTAGAAGTTTCCAGTTTTGTTGCTATTTTGGAAAGGGTTACTTTCCTAACATAAGATAACCCAGAGTGCTTGCCACTAGTGGGATCAACCAGGTGACCAATTTATTCATAGAGTGAATATTGTTTTCCATTAATAACTCAGAATAACAGACAAGATCAAACAGGATACAAATGCTATTCACTTTTCTGGTGGAATATTCACAAAAATTATGGAAAGCACTTAGAGAGAAAAAGGTCCTGGGCTTTTTAAACTTGTGATCTGGTTGCTGGCCAAGTTCCAAGTCCTGGCCTTTTTACTTTGGCAACACCAAGGAAACAACTTTCTACCTTTCCATATACATCCCACTCTCTGTTGAATAATTTGTTGAGGATAGAAAACATGAAGGTCATTTTTCAAATCTATTCATACACAAGCTTTTTTGTAAGGGCCCTTCGCATAGTGTTAGTCTGCAGCCACTGAGAAGTTATGTACTGGTACATAATTTATGACCCTTTGTTCCAATACAGTGACTTCTACTAACAGGAGAGAAAACTTTCCATCATACTAACAAGACAGCATTTACACTCAGTTGGCATGCTGCTTCCACTTAGGGTCATAATAATAGGCATAATGCTTTACTCAGAGAATCAAGTATAATGTTGGCATAGTGATTAAACTTCCTATAACATTACTTTGATGATAAAGTTCAACTATAGACAATTCTGTAGCCCGAGTTATGCCAATAGTGAGCCTTCTTTTCTTTCCTGCAGTAAAATATATTGGATATATCAACAAAGTTGAAATGGTAAATTGGCCACCGCAACGATTACAAAAGCTGACGTTTCGAGCGTTAGCCCTTCGTCGGAGCGAATAGAGGAATTGTGGGTTGTGTGTGCTTTTACAGGCAGAAAATGGAGCTACGGTATTGGTGGGAACATGGCAACGAGAAGAACACGAACAAATTAGTGGAATGAAAAACGTCCGTTGATCCCTGTTGGATTTAGACTGCCGGTTTGAAAGATGAGGTTTTTTTCAAGAGTTTTACGGCTTTCCGTGCTACCTAAGTGTAAGGAAAGACCGCAGATTGCCATATGTTGCTTAGAATGATTAGGTAAATTAAAGTGTCTAGCGACTGGTTTCGATGTGTCCTTGTCATTCTTTTCCTAGTCTCCTGCCTGTTTCGCCGATGTATATCCACAGGTGACCCAGACAAGCGACGAGTTTGGTTGTTCATTCGAAATATAAAGGAATGTATGGGAGAATATTGAAGAGTCTTATCATCGTAAACTTATATCATGAAATGTCTGAGCTAAAGCTCAAAGTAAATGTACTCTAAATGGCGAATTTCAGCGATTTGGTGGGTTCTTCGTCGATTGTTACTATACGTTATAAGAAGTTAATTACGATAATAAGACTCTTCAATATTCTCCCATACATTCCTTTATATTTCGAATAAACAACCAGACTCGTCGCTTGTCTGGGCTACCTGTGGTATATTTTTTTGCAATAAGTGCAAGTTATGCAGTAAAATGTTGTATTCTTAACTTTAGTAAGCCGTTTACTCCTTTCAAGGCTTACTTTCGGCAATAGAAACGGGGGGGAGAGGTTGATGGGAAAAGCTATAATATTTAGAATTATGAAATTGCACATAATGAAAAATTTTATGAAAAATTTTATGAATAATTTCTGGCATAATTCCAGGTGTCTTGAATAATACTAAAATTTTCTAGCATAATTTATTCAACCCAAGTATTCATAACAATTCTGTTTGAGAGTATTCTTTACTAGGCACATCATTGGGGATACTGTTCCTGCCAGCTCTTAAGATGTTCATACAAGTCAAAAACATGAGATATTGGAGCTGCTGATGGTTCTGGCAATGGTTCTTCTATATAAAACAGATCATAACCAAAATGTGCCATCTGAGTTTCAAACTCCTCAGAAAAAAAGGCCATTATGTCTGGCTCTTGCAGAGGAGGCGTGTTTGTCTTTGCACTGCTCCGTGCCCTGAGATGCGCATGCTCGACAAATGCATCTTCGGCATCGACATTAAGAGAAACCAAATCACAGTATACACTATTTCCTTTCTTTACATTGACAGCTCGAGCCACCTTTTCACAAAGGTTTGATCTGGTGATCTCAGATTGTTTAAGTTCCTCAGCTACTGCCTCGGCAGGATCAAACTGCTCTCTTTGGAGAGCAAGTAGTTTCTTGTTCACTCGTTTTGTGGAGTTCATAGATGGCTGAGCAAGACTGCAAGCACAAAACAAAAGAGGATGAAAGTTACTTTAACCCCTTAGACCCTATGAATGACCAGCGTCCAATTTCTCCTTACAATATCACTCCTAAAGCAAACATTAAGGTCACGAGAACAAAGAGAATGATCAATGACTAATTATAAAAATCTCACTCTTGATTGTTAAACAAATTCTCCTGGTCAGCTTTTTAGGAAATGTATAGACAAAAGTATGGAGAATGTGCATACTGATGTTTGGGTGTAAAGGATTAAAAGTACATGCAATTATAAAACCATATCTTCACTTTTTGGGTCAAGCTAGGCTAGGCTAAGACATCAAAATAACAGCTTACGATATTTTCACAGTGTAAAACTATAGATCAATTTTACCTACCTTGCATGAATCTCTTTCGATTCGCCTGTATCATTTTCAGAGGAAACTAATGGAAAATGCCAATTTTTATTTTGTTTAAGTCCGATTGCCTTCTTCTCCGGAGTGAGATCTAACAAAGGACTAGTATGTAGAGCGGTTGGAAGGTGCAAAGCAGGCTTTGGAGGGACTCGAATACCGTCAGAATCCATCAGACGATGCAAATTTTTGGAATTTTACGTCTCAAATTGGATAGCCAACCGAAAAGAAATTGTTCTCAGCTTTCCCAAAAAGAAATATTCTTTGTTCGACGTAATGCAGTGAAGTCGCCATTTTGAATGTACGCGGATATTTACACACAAAATAACCGCGCAAATATAACTCCGCTGACCTAATGACAGCGGTAACAAACGAAAAGCCATTGAAAGCTAATTTTTACTCTTCTGTATTCAATAATTTCAAACAAATCTGCTGTTACTCCAGTTGCTCTTGCCACGATAATGTGAAAAAGATCCCAGAATGTGAGATAAATAAGGAAAAAAAAATTACGTCCCCGGGTGGGCTTGAACCACCAACCTTTCGGTTAACAGCCGAACGCGCTAACCGATTGCGCCACGGAGACAGAGACGACTTCATTAAGAATTCCTTGGCTATATAAATATTTTCTCTACTTTGCACTGTCTTGCGTGCGCTGGCCAGAATAACAAGGATTTGGAAAAAGAACGTAACAAATCTCGAAGTGTGATACATCCGTGAAAGTTAACTGTTGTATTGCTGATTTTGAGCAACTAAGTGAGTTATTTAGACTTTCACAATTTTGGTATCCTTTTCCGTCTGGTTCAGCCGCGAGTTGATCAGATTTCATTTATAGAATGAATATTTCGATTATCTCGGACAGTATTTAAATTCCGTGACCTTCAATTCAAACTAGTAGTGACGGAGAAACAGTTTCCCATTTGAATGGTAAACATCACGCGCTGCTTCGATGGAGAACAATAAAAAAATTATTTTAGAGCTTAAAATGAACTCTCGCAAACCTCGAACTGTTGCTCCAGTTACTTGACAAAAATCAAACTGTCCTCTCAAGAAACGAAAAGAAACTAATATATAGATTTAGCCAAGCCTAAAAGTGGAGCTCCCAAGTTCGTAATAGTAACGATAACATAAAAGATGTGAATTTGCGAAGACTCGCCTGAGACACCCCTCCATTTGTTTTAATACAATTACAATTTACATTTACAATTTATCACTTACAGAGCGCTATTTACAATGACAGATCAACAGCGCTTTACAATCAATCCTAACCCGCCCATCCCACCCCAGGGGAGGACATCCATCACACAGTAATCTCGTGCGTGGGAAATTAACGTCTCCTACCCCTAACCCTGTAGGAGACGGGACCTCCATTTATTCGTCCCTATCCGAGAAGACTAGAATATGTAACCATTTCTTGATGTTCTAGAAAGGAAGCATATTCTTCTCAATTATTTTAAGACCTTGAGTGTTGGTCCGGCAGGGGCTAGTTGATAGCTAGTCTCCCCTACCCTACCCGTGCAATCTGAAGGCACGTATGTACGTACGTACATGCGCTCAGTCAGTCACATAACAACCAAAAGAAAAGAGGTTGCGCGAAGCGCGCGTGGGAACCCCGCTAAAAATGCTTTTCACGTGCAAAATTAAATTGTTCAGTTTTCCTGTCATGTAATCTACGTTTTGTTTTTCCAATGCAAAAATCCGGGCAGTTCCAAATGTCAAAGTTTTTTTATAAGGCTAGTTGTTGGGACTGCCCGGCTTTTTACATTGGAAAAACAAAAATTAAATTGCTTGTGACAAATAGGGTTTTACGATACCTGTGCTTCTAGCTAAGAAAATTGCGTAACTTTTGAAATTTCAACAATGATCGTTATTCATAAAATCACCTGAAAACTGAATACTTAAAAAATAGTATTAGCCTAATCTTCATTATCACAGCATATCTTTTTGGACGAGTTCAAGTACCTGGTGTTTAATTTCAACCGCGTAACCTAGGTCACCATTCATATTAATAAAACAAATTTTCCATAAGCATTGTTCCCGTTCATTGGTTTACTTACGTTTCCACTATCATTTAAATTTTGATTTTGACGAAGTGACACAAACTGGAAAAGTCAGTGGCCTAATGTTTACATATTTACACTTAGAACTGTGAAAGATTCCAAGTGTCGAACGGTTCTTGGACGCAAACAGGAATAAGTGATGTGGATCGTAACTCTTCTGTGCCTTTTCGTAAGCGGTGGGTATTCTTGAATATGTCTTCTAGTTCTGACGGAATTATTTGTGATTCAGTGTAAACATATAGTGTAGCATTACTGCCTAACACTTGCACGTGTATGCAAGGTAAATGAGACAAATGAATTAAAAATGGCTCAAGACGTTTCTAGCTGCCGTACATCTCGTATCAGAAAAGACTCAGTCAAAACAGCTGTTTGAATCTTCTGCCTTCATTTCGAATCATCAAATAACCTTCAGTAATGATCAGCCCACAAGCATGTGTCCCTTGTTTAAAGTCCCCATGACTCGGTCAGGAAAATATTTTAGCCTCGTAATGTGTAAAGGCGATTCTTAATTTCAAGAGATGATCAAAATAATCAAACAGGCATCGTATGTCGAGAGCGAACAAGCTGCAGTGTTTGATCCTGTCGAAAATTCGCGTAAACGAAATAATTCATCAACTCGAGCGGGGAATCCCTTCTCACCAGTTTATTTATGATTTCTCTCATATGCTTAATAGGTACCGTAAGATATGGAGAAGCCAGCATTTTGTTCCCAGAGGAAAAATTGGGTAAGATTTGTTACTTCCTAAAGTAAATGTTGATCTTCCATCTTCGCCCCTGGCTTTTGTAACTGTCATTTGTAGCGAAAGAAAAGGCTCAACACGGTTCACATCCAAAACTAAAATCAAGCCGTCATCAACGTTCATTTGACAAATGCTAATGAGAAGAACTTTGGAAACATTTTAAGATGAAAACGCTACAATGCGTGCACAACCTCGCGGAAGTTTAATCAATTTGGAATGTAATTTATACCTCGCATGAGTTTAAGTTAGAAACCAGACCAATGTTACTTGATGCCAGTTTCTAGACTCAACACCAAAATATTTCACGACATACGTTCCTTGGTTACAGTTACTTTTGTTTTTCTAAACTTGTCTGCAGAATGTATCTCCTTTTGCAGAAATTACGGAGCAAATAGCTGTCTGTATTGAGTTAAAAGATCACTTGAAACACAAGGATCGTTTCTTCATGTTAGCTGCTTTAGGAATAGCGGTTACGCTTTCTTGATTTTCTTATCACAGAGTTTGTTTGCTTTATCCTGAACACGTTACACATGAATTGTCAACTTCTCTCTTACATAAAGTCATTTACATGGTAATGCAAAGCTGTTTGAGGGATGCAACTACTTGACCTGATCTATTCCTTGATTGAAATACTTACGAAAGGATCTTTGTGTTTTTAGCCACCCAAGCTTTCGTGTATCAACTAGCGGAGTTTTACCCCGATATTGTCTCATCTAGTCATTTACAAAAGTTTCTTTCTAAAGACTTTTCATGCAATTATGAATCAACAATTAGTACGAAGAGCGCCTCTTTTCCTCCAAGGAAACAAACACAGCTTTAGAAACACCTAATTTTAGATTTAAGGTTCGTTTGCTCAGATCTGTGGAAACGAGATTAGGTTTCAACTTTCGATATCTAATGATTTTGACAGATGCATGGGGGATCATGGTTCAAAAGGAAATGAAGCTTTCGAAGAAATAAGAACATTACAGAAAGAAAAAAATTAAAATGGAAGGTAAAAATAACAAGATCGTCGATCAAAGAAAGATTTCGGAAGCTGTTTCGAACGTTCGACAAGAACAAGCCTAAATCAAAGCTTTGGTGGTGGCCTCAGACATTCGGATTTTGGGGTACCCGAAGGTCTGGGGTACTTGGTTTCATCTTGGGGTACTCAGATTTCATCTTTGTTTCATCATCATTTTGTCAAGACGAGTAACATACTTCTTAAGTTTATGAGTGATCGAGCTCGTTGTCTATCATCTCTCATCCTATTTATCTTTCTTGGGAGATAATATTCTTTCGGAGCGTCTCAGTAGATTGTACCGTTAGCCGCAAAACGGCAAATATTTGGCCGTTAAGCGTAGAAGTTGACAAATTTTAAACGGTTGTTCATGAAAAAAGTTAACTGTAAGAATGTTTTCTCATGTGCGATGTCTCATTTAGAAAGTGTCAAAATCTTAGACTGAAAAGTGTCTTCTCTTTCGGGAAAACAGAAACAGAAACAGTATTCTTTATCAACCCAACAGCAACTCAATCTGGAATTATCTTTGCTGAGTAACAGAACAATGGAAATGAATTATGAACTCAAAATAATTGAGATCAATCTGTAACTTTTCAAAAAAAACTTAACTGTTAGCCATAAAATGACCAAAATGTTCGCCGTGAAAGCCATCACTCTATTGATACCCACTCTTTCAGAATAAGGGTAAAAGAAGTGCAAGCTTTCCTTCTCGAACAATAAGAGATTAGTTCGGGCGGGAACGAGAGGGAACCCATCAGAAGTGGAGAATTTCACTGCAATTTCCTAGGTGACTGAAACAACCTCTTTTACCGTAGGATCAAACTGTAACACTTCACTTGGCCTGCAAACATACTGGATTCAGAACGCCGACATAACCGCCTCGTCAATTCGGGACAGCGCCCACGATCCTGCACAGGCACGTCTCCATGGTAACGGTGCATGGATGCCGCTTATTCAAGACGCCAATCAATTTCTCCAGATTGATTTCGGAAACAAAGCTAAGGTGTCAGCGGTCGCCATCCAGGGTCATCCTACCAATGACTTTTGGGTGTCAAAGTTTTCGTTATCATTTAGCATGGATGCCAAACGCTGGGAAGATATATCGGAGGTACCTTTTTTTTTACATGGTAATTTACATAAGGGTGTCTCTTAGGACCTCCCAGGGATATTTAGTTTTTCTTGTTCTCTATTCCCTTGCAATCGAACGATGAAACCTGACATGGAAAAACGTAGCTATTACGGAAAAATTTTGAAAAAATAAATCATTTACTTCATAAAAAGGACACTAGCCAAGGAAGTTGTAAAGTGTTTCAAGGAGAATTTTTCTCCAGCAGTTTTTCCTTGAATCGGAGAGTGACGCTGTCGAGTTTTCTTTTTATTCAATGGTAAATTATGGAGGGGAATACTGGACAAAATTGTTATTAGATCGTGTGCGGTGAGGCATTATATCCTACTGCATGGTTACGTAGCCGGAGGTACTATATCGTACCCGGTGTGTTGTCTTATCGCAATGGCGATGCCATTATGTCGTACCACGTGCTGCTATCTCGTGCCCGATAATGCTACATCGTATCCGGTGTGTTGTTGTATCGTAGCAGAGATGCCGTCTCATCGTACTTGATAATGCTCTATCTACCCGGTGTATTGTCACGTCGTAGCAGTGATGCCGTTTCATCGTACCATATGCTGCTATGTCGTACCCGATAATGCTATATCGTAACCGGTGATGCTTTATCGTACGTCTAACTAGTCAGTGGCTTACACTTGAAGTGAAGTCACGTGACCACTGGGATAAAAAGGTCAGCGGTTGTTATTTTAGGCTGGTGAAGTGGCTTATCGTACTTTTTCTGTGAAAGACTTATTCTTGTAAATGGTGAAAAAGGTAATGATATGGAAGGCCAACACCAGTCTCCGTTTGAATTGGTCTCCACGAATATCAGTGCAGTGTTGAGTGATGTCATAAACAAGTTGCGGAGCACAGATTACATCGTCAACATCGACTTTTCAAGGTACAAGATTGACTGGATTTGTGCTCTGCTTTTGGGAGTAGGTGGCAATTTAGAAGATTCACTTCTCAGGTATTTACTTGAGGCTCAACGGATGCTTTCTACAATTGACAAGGATGAGGAAATTTGCTGCTCAAGCTCGCTTCCAGTAATGAAGACAGGTTTTAAGGGGAGACCAAAATTTGACATACCTCGTGAATTGATCTGACATATCAACAGATTAGAGGAAAGAAACACACACCTAAGCTAAAAATCTCTACTTGTCCAATACCGCGTTTCAAGAGAAGTAAAAGTCGAGAACGATCGCGTTCTAGAACACGTGATGTCAGTTTCGCGCCAATTTCACCGTAAGCCGCTGACCAGTTAGACGTACGATAAAGCATCACCGGTTACGATATAGCACTATCGGGTACGACATAGCAGCATATGGTACGATGAAACGGCATCACTGCTACGACGTAACAATACACCGGGTACGATATAGCATTATCGACTACGATATAGCATTATCAAGTACGATGAGACGGCATCTCTGCTACGATACAACAACACACCGGATACGATGTAACATTATCGGGCACGAGATAGCACCATATGGTACGGCATAATGGCATCGCCATTACGATAAGACAACATACCGGGTACGATATAGTACCTCCGGCTACATAACCATGCAGTACGATATAATGCCTCACCGCACACGATCTAATAACAATTTTGTCCAGTAGTCCCCTCCATAGTAAATAACGGAGCGTACACTATTGAGTTATGGATGCACGCGGGAGGTTGCTAAGCACGAAAGAAGCGTAAGAGTGCTTTGCGAACCTCCCAAGTGCATCCATAACCCAATAATGTACGCTGTGGTGTTTACCATTTGTTTTAAAACATAACATTGATACATTGTAGCAAAAAAGTTCCTTTTATGTAATACTGAAATCTTTCGTGACCAGAAAAAACCGGAGCGGAAACTAGTCTTTGCATTTGCTCACGTCAGCAGCGTACACCCATGAGCAAATGGTGGACACTGAATTGACCAATCAGAGCGCGCACCTTACTTTGGTTATGTTACAATATAGAATAGATCACGAATAAATCTTTTTTATCAAGTGATCTTGCCAAGTTAAACATTTTTTCTTAAACATAGTTTTCTTTCGCTTTTCCCTGGGGTGCTAGTTCAATTTTCAGAGCGATCAGACCATATAACACGATCCCAGAGGAATTGTCAATATTTGCGAGACTAAAACTAAAAACCATGCCCTTTTCATAAGGAAATAAGTAAAAGGGATGCTTTTGATTGGAGTTGATCGTTAAACCAAACCAATTTGCACGGCTACTGTTATTTTGATCCCCGAGAGTAACATTTACCAATTTTTCTTATATAATCGAGAAAAGCAGATTAAACTGAGCATTTGTTTTCACACTAATAAAATTAACAAGACTCAAATACACTAACTATTTATAAAAAATACTCTCCAGGTCTTTGAAGGCAGTGGAAACAGACATGATGTCAAAACCACCCAACTAGAGGAACTTAAAATAGCGCGGTTTTTACGCATAAAGCCTACAGAGTGGAATGGTGCCATCGCTCTTCGAATAGAAATTTATGGCTGCATGGAAGGTGGGCGATGAAGTTATAAAACCTCATATTATTAAAAACTGGATCATTGGATAATGCAATTCTAGAATTTTTATTGGCTCAGCGATTATGGTATATGAGCCAATATAGCATAATCTAATATATCTGTACATCGTAACATCCGGTTTCTTCTTACAAAATAAAGTCGAGAAGATTTGTCTAATATCTTGGGGGTGTTATTTTTTTAATAAAACAATTATTCCACTCGCGCTTGTTGGATATGAGATGATTATAGCCAACTCGGAGCTAGGCGCCTCGTTGGCTATCCATCATCTCATATCCAACGCGCGCTCGTGGAATAATTGTTAAATAGATGAGTTGAAGAGAAGAACGTCTTTTCAGAAAGAGCAGTATAAGTTTAGAGACAAAGCTAGGGTGATTGCTTCTTCTTTGACTTTAATCACTGGAATGAGAGTTCCCAACAGGTGGTCAATTAGCGTAACGCTCTAGAGTGGTAATAGTCACCAGTTCATGTCTGAAGAAACATGGGCTTTCCGGGATTCTATGATAAGGCAGTGTTTGAACTAGACCACACTAAAACATTCCTGTGAGAAAATCAATTTGTATTTGCATATCAATGTGCCACTGGCAATTTACTTGTGTGTCTTACTAAAAAAAATACAATTTTTTCTATCTCTGACAAGTTTCCTCTCAGTTATAACTCATTGGGAACTTTGTTTTTGTTGGTTTTTTTTTTTTGCAAAGATTTTCCAAAGTGCGGAACCCGCCAACAAGACGAAAATCATCATTCCCGCCGAAAGCGAGTTGTCGGCGGCAACAACGCTGCCCCAAACTCATGGCCGTGGCAAGTTGAAATACTGGAAAACGGGACGAAGCACTGGTGCGGTGGCTCCATCATTCATCCCCAATGGATTATAACAGCCGCTCACTGCGTGGATGAAATCTACTCATTGGCACAAAAAGAAATACGCATTGGAGAGCACAACAGCAAGGTCCTCGAGGGGTACGAGGAGATTATCGAAGGAGACAGGTATTACATACATCCGGGTTTTAAACACGACCGTCCGACGATGATCAGCGCTGGGGACTATGACTTCGCTCTTTACCGTCTGAAAAGGCCAGTGACGTTCTATAGTCGAGTCGGTCCGGTGTGTCTACCCGAAGAGGACTCCACTATCATCGACGAAGTTGGCCGAATGTGCTTCTTGACCGGTTGGGGTCATACTAAAGAAAATGGAAAATTTTCCGATATTCTCCAAGAGAACGAAGTGCCCATAGTTTCTTTGGAGGAATGCAATAAAAATTACTCGTATAACGGTCACATTAAGGAGCGTTACTTGTGTGCAGGATATCCTGAAGGTGGAAAAGACGCTTGTCAAGGAGATAGTGGGGGGCCCCTAGTGTGTCAAGATGGCGAAGGAAAATGGGTGCTTGCTGGTGTGGTGACCTGGGGCATCGGATGTGCGAGAGCGCAAAAATATGGGGTTTACGCTGATGTCCGCAGATTTCTTCCCTTCATTGAAAGCACCATATATGGTACGCACTAAAGTAGATGCTAATAAAATATACACTCGATTGCAAAAACGTTCACAGCTGAAAAACATTATTTATGAGCGGTGTGACCAAACGGCTTTATGGGTACACACCAGTGTCCATGACAACCACAATTGCACTCGGTAAATGATGTAAGCCAGTCGCGCTTTCCTGACAGAAAAGAATCGTTGTAAACAAAGATATTCCATGAATAATGGAAAAAGTAAAGCACTGAATATGTAACTGTGCGAAAATTTCCCATAAATCCGTGGGATCTTAGGTGTCACGTTTTTGCAATCGAGAATATACATGTATAACAACACCTAATGCTCATCGGATGAACTGTTGAAGAGCATTTTACTAAAAACTGTGAGACTAATGCGTATTTTATAACTCTCCCGATCTTAGTGTTGAACATGCTTTGAACACTTACTCATCCATTCTTAGCCGCTTCAAACCAAACACTGTTGTAGTTTATCTCTGTGTTTTAATAACCCGTTTCCGAATTACCTTTAGCCTCCTTTTCAAAGCGAGTGCTGGTGCACATCCTTTTATATGATAGGTTTTATATGATAGGTTTTCATTCACATGTAAATTGAACTCATTTGCACAAGAATGGTTGAGCATAAAGTTTCTTTTTCAAAACGAGGCCAAGGGTAATTCGGAAATGGCCTATTAACTCAACAGTAGATCATCTGCTACTTCATAGCTTTTCGTGTCCTTCACGGCCAAGGATTATGAATCTTCGTGAGAATAAATTTAACTGCAGTTATCTTAAATGATACGCTTAAACTCCTCGAAACTTTTGAAATTTTCTTTCCAGGTTACCCACAATGCGGTAATCGGCCATTTCCATCCGTTATGTCTCGCATCGTTGGTGGTCGCGAAGCCCGCCCCAACTCCTGGCCGTGGCAGGTTGATCTTCTGATCAATGGCAATGCTCACCATTGTGGAGGCTCTCTGATTGATCCTTTATGGATCGTGACGTCAGCTCACTGTTTCTACGAGTACACTAAACCAGACCAATGGCAGGTCAGGGTTGGCGAACACAACGAGACGAAATTCGAAGGATACGAGGAAATGATTGATATTGAAAGCATAACAATCCATCCCGGATTCGAAATAGGCAATGGAAAACATCCTGGCGATTACGACATTGCGATCGTGAAACTCAGGCGACCAGCGGTTTTCCATAAGTTAGTACATGCCATTTGTCTTCCAGACATGGAAACTAGTCTACCAACTGGTCAATCCTGTTTTGCCACCGGATGGGGAAGGCAACAAGAAAATGCGAATGAGTACTCGGATGTTCTTCGAGAAGTCGAGGTGAACCTGGTATCTAAAAAAGTTTGTAACAGCAACATCTCTTATAATGGGATTATACACGAGCGTTATTTATGCGCCGGTGTTCAAGCTGGAGGTAGAGACTCGTGCGTGGGTGACAGTGGAGGGCCACTGGCCTGTCCAAAGGAAGATGGAAGTTTTACCTTGACCGGAATTGTTTCATGGGGAGAAGGCTGCGCTAGAGCTGATAAATATGGCGTGTATTTAGATGTGCGCTACATGTTGCCATTCATTGAAAGCACTCTACACGGTAAGTGCATAAAAACGCACGCTAGTTTGATAGCTAATTTAAATGACGTTGCAATGAGTTCCGGGAGATTTTTTTCGGGATGTTCTCCTTGCAACGAGAGAAGTGAAATAATAAAGGATAAAGTTGGTGTTGTGATTTAGTTGTTGGTGACGGTGAGGAGGATGAAAATAAAACATTTTAAACGTTTGACACGAGGTTGGGTGACAGAAAAAAAACTCAGGCCCGGGCAAGGAATCGAACGTAAGCGGTTCCGTTCTCGTGGTAGGATTCTCTACTAACCGAAATAAGCCTACAGATTTCCGTCCTTCATGTACAGGGACATATAATAAGGTTCATATATGAGAGACACTCACACACTGCTAGGAACAGCACCGCTGAAGAAGATCCTGAGAAAGTAGTAAACTCATAGCTATCTACACGATTCAAAGAACGTGGCATGAAAAGAAATATATAACTGAAGAAGAATATAATGATAATATTTGGGGGAATTCAGTCGTTTGTTAAGAATTGCCAAGATTTTGGTCCTTACCCATCTTATTTTAGGTTAAGAACCTTAAACTTGGCATTGGATCCATCCAAAAGCAATCTTAGCCGTCAAAACTATAAGAAAGGTCCGTGAAGAGGATTTTCATTAACTTTCTAATCCCCTCTGTCTGGTAACTTCACTATCTTTTTAGGATATCCCTCCTGTGGCGTTCGTCCAGTTCCTTCTCCTTCCTCTCGAATCGTAGGAGGCCTGGAAGCTCGCCCCAACACTTGGCCGTGGCAAGTTGATCTTCTTGTTAATGGCACTTCTCACTATTGTGGAGGCTCGCTAATTGATCCTTTATGGGTCGTGACCTCAGCCCATTGTTTCTATTTTATTCCCCCAGTAAACTGGTGGCATGTTAGGGTTGGGGAGCATAACGAGACAAAATTCGAAGGCTACGAGGAAAAGATCGAGATTGAAAACGTCACGTTACATCCAGGATTAGACATGACTTTCGAACCCGGAGATTACGACTTCGCCCTCGTCAAGCTCAAGCGACCAGCGGTGTTTCACAGCCGAGTGCACTCAATATGTTTGCCTGATATGGAAACTAGCTTTCCACCTGGTAAAACATGTTTTGCCACCGGATGGGGAAAGCAACAAGAAAATGCAACTAAGACCTCGGATGTTCTCCGAGAAGTGGAGGTGAACCTCGTATCTAAAGAAGTCTGTAATAGCAATACTTCTTACAATGGTAGAATACCCGAACGTTATCTTTGCGCTGGTTTTCAAGCCGGCGGTAAGGACTCGTGTAGCGGTGATAGCGGAGGACCGCTGGCATGTCAAAATGAAGATGGTCGTTTCATTCTGACCGGCGTTGTAAGCTGGGGAGAAGGTTGCGCCCGAGCTAATAAATATGGCGTGTATTTAGATGTGCGCTACATGTTGCCATTCATTGAAAGTACCCTATACGGTAAGTCGAGTATAATAACCCAACAAACTGCACTTTTGTTTCACTCTGTGATTGGCCCATGAGAAACGTTTTGCCCCCGATGACAACAAATCAGTAGCAAAACAAAAACAAATCGCAGCCTTGTTTGGTTGTCTTTCCTGCCTTTTCATTATTTTCTTTGTTCCGATTGGCCATTGGCACAACTTTGGTTTAGTTTTAAGGACAATGAACTGGTGGAAAAGCACACTAAGCGTAAGAAAAACATCATGTCAGCATCGGTTGCATTTTAGATTCGTTAACGTCCAGGCCCTAGTTGTTCGAAGGTCGGAAAACGTTACCCAATGGATAAATCCCTATCCAGTGGTTAACGCTGTACGTTTTGCTATCACTCAACTGCTGGATAGCGATTTATCCGTTGGATAGTGTACTCCGCCCTTTATACAACTTGGCCCAGCTCTTGCTGTGTCTTACAGGTCGAGTTCGCTCTTAAGGCTGACCTAGTCGACTGAGTGACGTTTTGCTGTTTCTGACTTAACATTTATTTTGAGCAGGTGTGCCCTGTTTTCGAAAATTTCGCATCTGACATATTTGAAATCAGAAAGAAGACAAAAAATTTTAAGTACAGAACACTGACATAGGGTTACACCCTGTTCAATAACCGTACTGAAGAGAAAGTTAACTTCTTTATTTCAGATTGTTATTTTAGTGACGGTGATTCTCCGATAAAAGTCAATTGTTTTCATCACTTTGTTTAGGTCATCCAAAGTGTGGCACCCGATTTCTATCTTCGGAAACTCCTCCTGCTCTCAGCCAAAACGAAGCTCGTCCCAACTCCTGGCCATGGCAGGTTCAGCTGCTATTCAGTGATAAGCATGCGTGTAGCGGCTCTTTAATCGACCGGTACTGGGTTCTGACATCGGCAACTTGCGTGAACACAAGCCATAGTGTTGATGACTGGACGGTTCGGCTCGGTGAACACGACCGAACAGTCATCGAGAGATATGAAGAAAGCATTAAAGTGAAAGAAATTTACACCAGTCCAAAACATCATATCTCACTGCTGAAAATGAAACGAGAAGCTGTCCTTCACAAGCGAGTTCTTCCTATCTGTCTCGCGGAAGAAGATGCAAACGTTACTGTAAATTCTTCGTGTTATGTGACTGGTTGGCAGTCTCCCAAAAAGGACGGGAATTTAACGGCTGTGTTAAACGAAGCCCGAGTTGAAATGACCCCATTTCAAGACTGTAATGCTTCTTATACTGGAAAACTCTCCGAGTATGAAATTTGTGCAAACTTCACCCGAGAAGAAGCCCAAGTTTGCAATGTCGAAAGAGGTGCACCTCTAGTTTGTCCTGGGATCGATGGACGATATGTGTTAACAGGGGTAGCTTCTGCTGAAGACGTGTGTTCAAATGTAGGACAATATGGTGTCTTTATTGACGTTAAAATGATGCTTTCGTTTATCAATAACACTATTACCACAAACAAGGATCCAGTCAGTGTTTAACTAGTTTTACGTAAGTTAGCAGTAAAGCAGCCCTCACTTGTGTGTCGAAGATAATTCTATATTGCAATGCTGTTGTTTTAATAAATTGTGTAATTGACCTTGAAGAGTCGCGCCACTTTTTTAACCAATCAAATGCAAAATATTTAATAATCACGACTTTGCAACTCGCCTCAGTTTCCGACGGTTAAGACCGCTGACATGTCTTGCCATTGACTTCTCATTAGCTCACTGTGATATTTTCCATTCTCCTGATTGACTTTTAAGAAAATCTCCGATTTTGATTTGCAGCACTCGATCGCAAAGTGTTCTATCTAAGGAGGGTGTAGGCAGCTAATTTTGTTAGCGAAGGGTGGCTATTTTTGAAGTCAAACGTCAAAAAGCAATCTCGTCTGTTGTGAAAAAGCAATTTATTTAAAGACGAATTAACTTTCCGTTATTAAGGCATGTATTGGGCCCGCTGTAATTGGCTACGCTGTTGCGGTGTCCCTGCCATCTTTTTTTCTTGAGTGTTGCTGTTTGGCGAAGTTAATAAATAAATAAATTTACCAAACAAACTGTCAATCATTCTATCTGACTTGGGGTGTAGTAAGGCAGAGCAGATTTAGGGGCGCTGCGGATAAAAAACAAATCTACAGGTCATTTTTTGAAGATCTGAATCTTTTTCCAAAGGTAATGCAATTAATTTACATTCCACTGTTCTCGGCTATGCAGTCGTATATCATGTGCCCTAAGCGACTGACTTGGAAATCTGAGAGCCTTTCTATCCGTAATTAAAAAATAGCAAAAAAAAAGACAAAAAAGTCTCAAAACAGCCTCCCAGGTTCAAGTCGCTTACCAGTCACAATCAAAGTGTAAGCCAACGAATCTCCGGTTTTGCACACTGTGGAATATAGCATAACGAACGCTTTCAAAGGTCCAACATGCTTTTATAGATACAAGTTTACAGTTTTAAATAGTGTTGGAAAACTGTTATTGTCTTTATTTAACTTGTCAACTGGCAGCAAGTCAAGTTTTTCTTCACACTTGTGAGGTTAGGATAAGCTTATACACAGCAAAAAGCGTTTAAAAGAAATAAGACCGTATGATAAACTAATAAAAGTACAACCTCGCTTAAAAACTGATGCAACATGAGCGCCCTAATGAAACACATTCAGTCTTATTGCTCTAAAAACATAAGTTACTAAGTTTTGGTGTTTAAACATGAACCACTCAAAGATGTTTCGTTGAAACCACTATTTACTCAGTTCTCTTTAAAATTTCTTAAAATGTAGCCACCAAGCATCGTTTCAAGTGCAAAAGATTCCGGACTTAATCACACACCTGGCCTTGTTTGTTACTCAATATAAGTCCAGAGATGGATTGTCAAATTCACCTGGGGTTTGACTTTTGATGTGACAACACATATAGAGTCTACAGTCTTAAAAAGTCTTAAAACCATCAAATTATTGCATCTGATGTCATAGCGGATTACCTAAAAAACTTTTTAGACAATCGCACCGCGAATTATAATAGGCTAGCGCACTATTCACCATGAGCCCCTTTAGACGCGCAGTTCTCAATACCAAATGAATCCCATTCCGACCGCGAGTTACTATGGGTAGTCCCAATAATCTCCTCAGGTAGTACATCTTTTCCTCGCAGATAAGAGCCTTCGCTCACGCAACTTAGAAAGGAAAGTTCAGACGGAAGGACGGACAGCAAGCTCCTGTGCCCGCCATTTCGCTTAGTGTTTAACTTAACCTAGCCGTTTCAATAGAGGCTAACATACTCTTGGTAACTCAAGTTGTCTCGGGAGAGTGTGGCCTTGGAACACCTGCCATATCTAAATGAGACCTATGAAATTTGATACCGATCAAAACCTATGGTTGTACTTAAGAGTCTGGTTCCTGTGAAGGGCCATCCACAACGCCATTGCGTTGCCCCGTTTCTTGCGTTTCGTCTTCCTCACTCGTTTCGTCAGAGCCACTCTCTGTACTCTCAGACATGCTCTTGTCACTTTTTGGTGGAAGAGTTTTTAATCCTTCAAGTCGCTCTCGAGCTTCTCTCAATTTCTCATCAAGTAACATCGCCTTCGCTTGCAACTCCAACATATCTTTTTTAGCGGCAGCCTGTTCATGAAGTTTAGAATGCTGAGTCAAACTTTCTAAACATGCACTGGCTTCTCTCAGTTTTGGCTGGTATCTTGCAAACCCTCTCGATGACGTTGGCTTTATATTCTCCGTGCGAAGGTTGTCTCGCTCCAACCTTACGGCCTCGTACATCGCATTGAGGTCATAAATCTTCTGTTTACTTTCCTCGAGCTCTGTCTGCAGCGCTTTTATGGTCTCAACAGTCTTTTCATCTGCTTCTAAAATTAAGAGTCGTTGCTGCATCATCTTCACCTTCTTTTCCAATTCTCTCTTTTCTCGCTGAATTTTCTCGTTGTTTTCTTTGAACATCGACACCCTCTTGTTTAATAATTGAATCTCTTTGTTCAATTGATCTTTTTCAATGGACGATTTTTTTAGTTCAACAGATTTTTTTAATTCTTTGTCTTCCAATTGGTCTTGGGAGCTGTTTATTTCTTCAAGAAGGTTGTCGTAAGCAGCTTTCAAGTCGCTGTAGAGCTGACGAGTGGCAGACGTTTCCAACCTTAACTTCTCATTTTCTCCTTTCTCTCTCAAAAGAAGCGACTCAAGCTCTCGAATTTGCTTTCCCAAAGCATCTAATTCCTCTTGTGTTTCCTCCTGCTTGTTTACCATAGTGAGACTTTCGGCTGCCTTAGCATTCAATTCTTTGGATGCTTCCGTAATTTCGTTTTCAAGCTCACGATTTTCTCGCTGCAGTTTCTTCATGACCTCATTTTTCTCTCGAATTTCCTTTTCATTCATGGCACGGTCTTGCTTCTCTTCCCTCAGCTGACTTTGTATCTGTTGCAAGTCATTTTGCAGTTTTGCGTTTTTCTCTTTCAATTCTCTGACAGTAAGATTTGCCTTCACTTGTTCTCTAGCAGAAGCACATAGTTCCTCTTCAAGCGACGTGACTTTGTTTCTACAGGACTGCAAGTCTATAAGAAGCTCATCATTACTACTTGCCTTTGATTTTTTCGCACTCTCCAAATCAGAAACTCTCGAGAGCGCATTCATCAATTCATTCCTTTGAGAGTTAAACTTGCTTTGACTGTTTTCCAGAGATTTTTCCAACTGAGAGTTCTTCTGTTGAAGCCCAATTAGTTGACCCTCTAAATGCTTGATCGTCTCTTCGTAAGTGGCATTACATTCTTCTAATCCATTTAGGGCGTTTTGAGCCGAATTCAGCTCCCGTTCCATTTCATTCATGGTCATAGAAACTGTTTGCAGTTCATTTCGATTGAGTTGCGCGGAGTGTTCCGCTTTTCTTGACAACTGTTCGAGCTCAGTTATCCGTTTATCTTTCCAAACCATCTCTTTCTCTAAGGAATCTTTACTTGCAATGTAGGAATTAATTTCTTCATCAAGCTGTAAGATCCTTTCTTCCAAACTTGTATTGTTGCTTTGGATATTTTCTTTTTCTAGAGAAAGATTCTGATATGCATTTTCAAGCTCTATCAGCCTCTTAAGGCTTACCAGATCAGGTTCCATTGTGTTCTTAGGTGTCTGCAACCTTTTCAGTAACGGACTCTTTGGAACTTGAATCTCGTTTAATTTCTTCTGCAGCCTTTCATTCTCATGTCGTAAAGCCTCTACCTGGATTTGTTGTTCTGAAGAATTACTTTTCAATTTATTCAATTCATCTTTAAGGCTTTGATTTTCCTCTGTCGTAACGTTATTTTTAGTCTGGAGCGCTGCAATGACCGAGCCTTGAGAAAGGAACTCGCTGTTCAACCTTTTGGCTTCTTTTTGAGCGTTGTGAAGCTGAGTATCCTTTTCACTTGCGCTTTGTTTTAAGTCAGCCACATCGGCCTGCAATTTATCATTTCTCTCTTTCATTTTCAAAATACTGAGCTTGAACTCGGAAATCAGATTGTCATTCTCTTGGATGATTCTCTTGAGTTTCTCTTCCTCTTCTTTTAGCCTTTCTTGGGTTTCTTTGCTTTTCAAAACTTCCCTCTTCAGTTCGCTCTCCAGATTGTTTTTTAAGTTTTCTAAGAGTAACACTTGAGCATCTTTTTCTGACATTGCTTTCTCGTAATCTTTGACTCCGCCTTTGAACTGCGACAAATTCTTTAACACATTATCGTACTCCTCTCTAGCCTCGGCCACTTTGAGATGTTCATTTTCTAACTCCTCTCGCAAAGTAGCAATTTCCTTCTGTTTCTGCTGCACTTGGTGTTGAAGCTCCTTAATTATTTTCTGATGCTGTGCCAAAATCTTACTGAGTTCTCTCTGTTCCTCCTCGATGCCTTCTTTTCTTGTTTCAAATTCTGCTATAGCTTTCTTTAAAAGAAAATTATCATGGTCTAGCTCCCTGTTCTTCTTTAAGGTCGCATTCATTAGGGCGTGAGCAGAGGAAAGCTCATCTCTCAGTGTCTGAGTGTCCTTTTCTAAATCTTTCTTTTCGGACATAACTGTGTCCAAAACAGTTTCATTGCCCTCAGTTGCCTTGGCACTGTAATCCCATTTAGCTTGTAGTTCCTGAAGTTTGCAGTGTGCCTCAAGAAGCTCGTCCTCTGCCTTCCCGACTTTTCCTCTTTCTTCCTTTAGCTCTTTTGTGAGAAGACTTCGCGAAGCCTCCAATCGCCCATTTTGTGCTTCAAGCTGAGCAAGCTTCTCCTGCGTAATCTCGAGACTATTAAGTGCCTGCTTCGCTTCTTCGCGAGATTTTGCCATCTCAGTGTTAACAATGCCAACTTCATCCAGTAATTCCTCGTTCCTTCTCATCAGAATCCTTTCTCTCTCTGTCAAGGCTTGTATACTTTCTTTGAACTGAGAGTGGGTTATCTCTAAGTTTGCTATCTGATCTTGTAAGGTGTGTTCTCTTTCGATGCTTTTCTGCAGATTTACTTCTGCTTCACTCAAGCTCTCGTTTAATCGGTTTAACTCGGAATTATCATTCTCTGATTCATCCTTGTACAAGCCACTCTGCAGAACAGATGATTGCTCAATAACCACTTGATTTTCCTGAATAGCTTGCATTTCAACTTTCATCCGTTTCAGTGAATCGTTTGCCAAATACAGTTCCTCTTTCAGTTCACCGTTTTCCGTTTTCAAAGTTGTCAATGCTGTTATCTTTCCTCCAATTTCTGTCTTGTACTCTGACAAAACCTTTTGAGTTTCTGCAATCTGATTTTCAGCCATAGAAAGATCTTCACGTTGCTTTACAAGATTGTTTTCTAGCCTTTTTACTTTGATCTTAAGATCATTGTTTTCGTTACTTACTTCCACTAACTCTTGGTTTAGGGACTCCATTTCTGCTGTTTTAACTTTCAGTTCCTCATGTGCAATTTGTTCAGCCTTTGAGGTTTTTTGAAGACGGTCCTTTAGGTTTGAAATAATCTTCTGCTGGGTGATAATTTCGTCTTGAAGCTGTTGATGACCTCCTCGAAGTTTCTCACACTCACCAAGTGCGCTTGTCAGATTGCCTCTCAGTTCCATAGATTTTTCTTCTAAATGAGCCTTTGTAGACTTCATTTCTTCTATGTGGCTGTTCTTTTGTTCTTTCTCCTTGGTTAAGGAATCGAGCTGGATTTTTTGTTCTACACACTGCTTGCTGAGCTTTAGTATTTCATTTCGATTTAAGGCGCTTCGGCTGTTCGCCTCTTGTAACTGAGCTTGCAAGGCCAAGTTGTCTCTTTGCTCATTCTCATATTTGAGTTCCAAGTCCGATAACGTTCTGTTTACTTCCAAAACCTCTTCACGTAAGTTCCGTCTCTCCTTATCGCACAGGTTATTTGCAACTTTCAGGTCCTCAAGGAGTCGTTGGGATTTCGAATTTTCAAACTGAGAGTCGAGACAATCTTGACGAGAAATTTTAAGGTCTTGTTCAAGCTTTGTTACCTTAGCCTTGTTGTTTTCTATCTGTTTTTCAAGAATGGCTTGCTGTTCTTCACTCTTTTTCAACAATAGATGAAAATGCTGTTGTTGAGAACAGTCCTCGTATTCCTTGTCTTTATGGTCTCGTTCTTTCAAAAGAGTATCAACAGTCGCTTCATATTGGCTCAGTTTAAGTTTTAGTGACGAAATTTCATCTCGAGTGGTTTTCAACTTTGACTCGCTGGATTCGTGATAGAAGGCAGTGGTTTGCAGTTCCTTTCTCAGCGCCAGCACTTTCTCTCCTAGGGAATCTTTTAAGTGTTTAAGTTGTTCAATATGGCTGTCCTTTTCGCACATTTCCACCCTGTAACTCTCTGCAATTCTTTCCTTTTCTCGAACTTTATTATTTGCAAGCATAAGGTCCTCTTGAAGCTTATGTACTTTACTTTTGGCGACCCTTAGATCTTCTTTAAGACGCTCTTTTTCACGAGCAGTAGACCCTAACTGGATATGAAGACTGTTGGCTTTTGCTGTTTGAGATCCCAGATCGATGTTCACGCGCTTGTTTTCCTCGTTTACATCAGAAACGTCTTGTTCAAAAAGACCCAATTTTGTCTCTTGCTCTTGGATCTTTCTACTTAGCCTGCTGTTCTCGTCCAAAGCAAATTGATGAGATATTTTGCTTGTGATCAGTTCGTTTTTCACTTTATTCAAGTCGGCTTGTAAACCTTTCATTACGCCTTCGCAGTGTTCATGTTCTTTTGTCTTTTGCTCCAAATTAGATTTTGCACACGCTAACAGTTTTTCGTGTTCGGTTGCTGTGATTTCCAATTTCATCAGTTCTTCTCTTTGGTTAACAACCTGAATATTAGTCTCAACTATTTTTTCTTGAAGTTCTTCATTCTGCCTTTTCAAAGATTCGATCTGAACTTCGTACTTCACGATTTTGCTCCTTAGATCCTGAAGTTCCTCCTCACGTTGTGCTTTTGTCTTAGCAGATTCATCGAGATCCTGTTGTATTTCAATAACCTTTTCTTCTAGTTCCATCCGCCGTCGGATTGTTTGATCTCTTGAAATCAAAACTTCTTCTAGCTGTTGTTTCATCATGGAAGCTTTGTCTTGAAGTTCTTCAACCTTGCTGCAGAGTTCCTCCTTCTCTTTGTAGAGAGTCTCATTTTGCAGCTCTAATGAAGCAATTTTTGAACGATATGAAGCAATGTCTGTCTCTTTGTAGACAAATTTGCTGCGATTTTCTTGGAGAGTTCTCACCAGACTGCTCTCTTTGTATTCTTTTTCTTTGATGAAAGATTCCAATGTCTCAATCTTCTTTCTGGCCACCGACAGGTCAATCTCAAGGTTGCCTTTCTCTTGAATTGTGTTTTCACACATGTCTGCCAGACGCCTGATTTCTTCTTCACTACTTTTCAATTTCAAGGTTAGTCTCTTAAGTTCTTCTTCTTTAGTGTCAAGTAAGGATTCTGTATATGACATGTCAGTCCTAAGGGTGGCTAGATCAGTTTCTAAGGAGCATATTTTATCCTTGAGTCCCTCCACGAAAAGCTCTTCTCCCGAAATTTGGTGCCGAAGTCCTTCATTTTCTCTATGAAGGTCTTCTAACTGGTTCTCTAGATTGATGTCCTCTTCGCCTTTCCTTATAGCATTCGCACTACTTTCGTATAGCTGGAATTCTAACTCTGATTTACTCTTAGATGCTTCTTCCAGCTCTTCTTCCATTCTTGCCAGGCGTTGTTTCGTCAAAGTAAGCTCATGTTGCTTCTCCTTAAAGCCTTGGTCGGCCAATTCGAACTTGGACTGTAGGTCAGCAATGGTTTCTTTCGCAGTTTGAAATTGTCGGATCAAATGCTCTTTTTCGTTCTCAGACAGCTTGAAATTCACTTGCATGTCTGCCATGTCCCTTTGAGTCTGCAAGAGATCATCTTCAATTTCCTGGTTTTCTTTTTCAAACCGCTCTTGCAGCTCCTGTATAGCGGTGTGTTTTTCACAAAGCTCGTGGTATTTCAATTCCATGCCGGCGGCCATGGCTTTAAGCTCAGCAATAATTGCATTCTTCTTTTCAAGTTCTTTCTTACGTTCTCCTTCTCTTTTTCTTTGCTCTGTAATGCCTTGCTGCAAAGCTTGGTACTCGTCGTGCAGATAAGAACGTTGCTCTTTTTCTTTCTCAAAGTTTTCTCTTAGTTGAAATCTCTCCGCTTCGCAAACGTTTGCATGGATTTCCATTATGTGCATCTCTTCGCGAGTTTCCTTAAGCTTCATCTCGAGGTCTCTGTTTTCTTTTTCTTTTCTCTGAAGCGTAAAACGAATCGCAGTCGTCTGCCTTTTTGCTTGTTGGAGAAGGGAATTAGCATCTGCATTGCCTTCCTTCGCCTCATTTCCGGGTCGTGACTCTAATTCTGCTATTTTATTAAGCGATTCCTTCAATTGTAGACTTAGTTCTTCAACCTGTGATTGGCTCCGACATAACTCTGTCTCTGATTCAGAAAGCTTTCGACTAATCAACGATATTCCCGCCTCTAGGTCCTGAATATGCTGGTCAAAATCAATTTCTTTTGGTGTTGGTTTTGATTCTACTTTCAAATTGTCTGTTTTATGGAGGTCAAGGCCTGACTCGTCCTTCTGCTTTGCAAGCCGACATATTTTCTCCTCTAGTTCTTGAATGCGCAGCTTAGAATAAAGGTTTTCAGCTTTTAGGTCTTTCAGATCTCCTTCGGAATTTCCCAGCTTCATTTTTGAGTCGGATAAAGATTTCTCAATTTTGGCCATTTCGTTTTTTTCAACATTATTGATTTCCTTAAACTCGACAAATTCATTTTTTGTGGCGGCTAATTCCTCATTACAAATATCCAGCTTTTCCTTGTATATCTTTACCTCATTTTCTAATCCAGTACAATTTTCTCGGTACATTTGGAGTTGGTCTCGAATAGCATCTAGGTCATGCAATATAGAAGAGTTTTCGTGCTCATTTCTTCGCATTTCTTCAAATTCAGTTTTCACCTGTATTGCGGCTATTTTATTTGAAACCACATGTAAATCGTATTTTAATGATTCTTTCTCCTCTTGTAGCACTATCATAGATTCCTTACATACTTCAAGTTCTTGTTTGGTTCGTGAGAGCTCCATCCCTAATTCTAAAATATCTGCATCCTGGTTACCATTAGGTATGTTCAGACTGGAGAGGTCTCTCTTTAGATGTTGCACTTCTTTATCTAATTCTTCCTTTTCCTCTTGAAGTTTTTTTACAATGCTGTCCTGATTTCCGTTATACCAGCTCTCGATTTCCGTGCATCTCTTTTGGCTTCTGAGTAGCTCCTCTTGGTATCTTTTACCTGTTTCTTGTTCCTCCACCACTTTATCTCTTAGTCTCATATTTTGTTCTATGAGCTCTTTGATCCGCAATTCGAGATTTTCGACCTAAAGAAAGGAAAAAAAATCTTCTATAATATATATGATTTGGCTTTCAGGCGGTATTCATCTTCACACAGAATCATTATCCGTTGACAATATATAAATAATAGTGTTTTATCCAGAATATTCAAAACTAAGAACTCTCACTGAATACTGCCACAGAAACTGGGATTTGAAACACCTTGTTTTAACACTATAAGTTATGGTAAACACACAATAAGATGAAAGGGTCCATATATCTGGTCGAAAGTAAGCTAGTTTCGACTAGCTTAGTTTCGACCAGACCTGAATTAAGGCTGGAATTAAGGAGGTCACCAACTCTAGCTATATTTAAGACCTCATTGACGACAGTAGTACTTGATGCAAACCATATAAATCGTGAACAGAATCATTTTATATCATTTCATAGTATTTATAATTATTATGCTGTTATCAAGTATTTTAACAGTTACTTATGAATTTTTGTACACTAGTTATTAGCCTTTAGACTTTAGTTAAGTCGGTTGCCAGTTAGCTAATCTACAGCTAAAAACATTGACACGTTGATTAAATTTTCACTCACTCATTCATTCCTTAATGGAATTACAGGAAGAATTTCTAGAAAATCCAAAAGTTTAAATTTGACATGACCAAAGCCATTCCGCATAAAAGAAAGCACATAATTCAAAATGTATCTTCTGAATATTTTCAAACTCTAGGTAAACATAACGGTGTGAAATTCTTTATAGTTCCCTCTATTAACTATGTTCACAGTTTACTGACAGTGTTCCGCTTATAATTACTAAAATCTGTACTGTAAAATGAGCGGTTTAGTTCAGAGCAACGAACAACGCTGAAATGAACAGCGGTATTGAGTCTCTCGTAGGTTAGCGGACCAAAACAGTTTACTAGTCAACATTTTACGGGTTTATTCCTTACGATTTAATTAAGATGTTACTTTTCTTTAGGTTTAAACACTCTTGATAAAAGTTCGGGCGACAAGACTCAAAATATCGGCTAACATGACTCTGGTTCCGGGCGACATGAAGTTGGGCGAGATGACTTTCGGGCGACTTGACCGGTTACCTATACAAACGTTCACGCGTCTTTTGGAGTGGCTATTGTTTGAATTTAGTCACAGAGCCGGCTACCAACAAAGCGAAACACTACAACGTAGCTCCCTAAAGCGATATCAGGCCGTCAAATGAGCGATACTAAGTAACTCTCTTGAAAACTTGAAAAACTTCTTTGTAAGAATCAGTGACTTCGAGACTTCGTGCAAAGTTGACAACAAAGAAATTTTTCGTGACTGGAGAAATGTTTTGTGCGCTAATATAAACTGAAGCTTTCTCTCACCTCATCAGCGTCATTTTCATGACTTTTCTTGAGACTCAATCTTCCCTCGCTTTCTCTATCCACGAGAAAAGTATTATTATTGAAGGTATCTCCCTGTGTGCTATCCATAGTTAATTTTCACAATGTGCTTCACAGTTGATAAACATCCGCTTGTGGCCCCCTTGGTACCACTTATTGGTACCAGTGGTACTAAAATTGCCTCTAACGGTACATGTACAAACTCCCGACTACATAATGGTTATAAAAATGTCATATCTGTACCAGACCTTGCCATCTTGACGTTCTCGTAACAGCCTCAGTAAACAATCGTTGCTTAAATCAGCGACGGACGAGAAGCGTTTTATTGTATGCGTGGAATCCTTACGGTAATAATATGCAAAAAACCTTGCCACTGAACAATGCTTGATTACGTGAAAAATCTGATATGACGTCTCTTGGGGACTAGGTTCTTAAGGATGATTATTGTTTTAAATTTTAAACGATTTTAATTGAATGAACACGTTTTACAATGCAATATTAAAGGTCTGGAGAGGATCAGGAAAGTAGACGCTTGGTCAAAAGTATCTAGAAATCATGTCACCAGCTGATGATTAATGGAATGTTGTCCAGCTTCCGTAAACGTAAATACTTCAACAAAGGAATAGAGACTTTCTGCGCTCAAAAAGACACGTGTCGAAATGCCGGCAACAACAAAGTGTTTACTATCCACACGAGATCAGTTTCCAACAACAATATAACAACACCAGCCTGTAAAAGAAACTCTGGCCTCAGAGCGTTTCGCTCAAGCGCTTGTCGTTTGTGGAACACTCTTGATCCAAAACTTAGGTCACTCTCCCATACAAATTTTAAAAATTACTTATTTAAACTCATAGAAAAAACCAGGAAAGATTTATTACTCGACGTTTCGGGGTCATCATGACTCCATTATCAAGAGACTAGTTTAAAAACATGCAAATAAGGAAAGGTACAAGAATAGCATAAATTAGACTGAACGGCTTTATTTATTATTTATGCTATTCTTGTACCTTTCCTTATTTGCATGTTTTTAAACTAGTCTCTTGATAATGGAGTCATGATGACCCCGAAACGTCGAGTAATAAATCTTTCCTGGTTTTTTCTATGCCTTTGCTTTAGCAAATCCCTGCTGATCAATTGGTCAAAAGTATCTAGAAATCATGTCACCAGCTGATGATTAATGGAATGTTGTCCAGCTTCCGTAAACGTAAATACTTCAACAAAGGAATAGAGACTTTCTGCGCTCAAAAAGACACGTGTCGAAATGCCGGCAACAACAAAGTGTTTACTATCCACAGAGCAACAGGACAGTGTTCGTTCACAACTTTGCAAACAAATAATTAAGTTTATGTTACAGCGAAACTGTAATGCTATGACCAGGACAGCTTCTTGAATTACTAGTAACAGCAAATTGAATTTGGTAATTTACCAAGAGTTCCACTTTCCACCGAACTTTATGATACTATTTATCAGAAGTAAAAATTAAGATGTAAGATCAACGGACGATTCGATTGAGGCCATGAGCTACAGTATTTCTTTCTTTATTCCACGTTTTCGCCGATCAACGGCATCGTCGGGAAATGTAAAGAAATATTCCACTATGCATGGACAACTCGTCGTCCTTATCATATATTCTAGTTATTTGCATCAACTTCATCGCTTTCATATCACGCTCAATGGAATATTTTCTGCACTCTCTAAATAGATAACCAATTTAGCCACTCAGTAAACATAGTGTTATTGATTTAATTACATATCGCTACCGCTACAGTAGTAAACTGTGCATTCCATTTTCTCAAGAGAAACTACATTATTTGCTGTTGATTTTACTTAACAGTGGTATATGACCCTGGTTTGGTTGCTGTACAAATTTCTTCGATGCCGTTTCAATAATTGCACGATTTTTTTACCAACACAAGTGATAAATGAGGTGAAGGCAGCCGGGTAAAGATGGCAGAATACCCTACGGCTTTGACCGGCTGAATACCTTAAACTAACCGGGTTTGAGGTCCTTACTGTTAGTTACGATGGGGAAGATTTAAACAAAGTTTCAAATTCAGCGGCCGCACAGTGAAATACGGCCTACACAATTGACCAATCATACTGCGCGTACTATCTGAGAGATTTACCAATGGTTCTTATTATATGGCTGGCAGCGCTCATGATTGGCTGTCCCGTGCGGGCAAGATGGGCCCATCCTGCCCGCTCAGGACTGCCCGCGTTAATCCTGCACCAGAGAAAAAGTGCGTGGAACAGACCTACAAAGTTCGTAACATTTGGACAATATCGGCGACGAAGTCGCACAAAGCGGCAGAAGACAGTCAAAACAAGAAATAATTAAACGAGCCTCTTAGGTACATTATACTACAACACAGTTATTTTTCTTTCCCGGCTCTCGAAATAAACAAGTTGTTCTTGATTCTTCTTACAGCGAAATATTTTTGCAAATAATAAATCCTCTATTGACCAAGCGTGAGGTCAAGATGGCTGAATATGTAATGTACCTTTGTAATGTACCTCGACTTCGTCTCGGTCTATATAAACGAAAAAAAGAACTCGGCCAATATCCAGCCATCTTGACCTCACGCTTAGTCGAAAACGCATATTTATTGAGAGCTGTAGAGAGAAATATGAAAATGACGGAGGGAACTTTCCACGGAGACAAGTAAGGGAAAGCAAGCTAAGGAAACAATTTTTCATTTGGGCACCTTGCCAAATGATGAGCTATTGTTTTTTCTGTTCCGCTTTCAACTGCCGTCCTCATGAATATTCCTTTAAAAGCTTTGTGAAAGGATGTGCTGATTTCTAGGAAAGCTGTAACATCGATTTTATCTAATGACTCCGGTCCGTTTAACTCACGACACAACACTAGATTTGTAACTCTGCGACATCTGATTTGTGAGACGGACATTTTCTTCAAGAGGGAGGTTTATCGCACTGAAAACTGAGTGTCAGTGAAACTCTTCTAAGGTCTTTTGTGAGCCCTCGAGCTATTTTTCCTAAGAATGAAATGGAGGGCTTTAACAGTACACAATTTTGAGGAGCAAGGTTTTCTCGTCACTGTTCCAACGAAATTTGTGAATTTACAAAGCGAAGAAAGTGCATCTGTCATCTGCCATTATCTAACATTAGCATACTGGCTGCAATTTCATATAGATATCTTGTTCAAATTACGTTCACGCATTCAATATCCTGACGAAGAAATATCTTCCTCTCCAAAGTAAACAATTCATTTATCTTGGCGAGAACCTGTCAGTCTCATCAGTTTTCTCTTCAGCTTAATGGCGGCTCGCAGAATTGTTGTGTAATGAGTTGAAATTTACTATTTTCACAAATTTCTTTTTTATTCAGGCAATATTAAGAGCAGGAAATTTTGAAACTTTAACTATATCGTGAATAACCATCACTCAGAAACTGCTATCAGCGTTTTATTGCTTAATGCATCGTTTTAAGTCATCAGTTTCTCAGCCGAGTTTTAATTTAAGCAGTTTTCTTCCGCAATCGATCTCTCAGTGATCTCTGTGACAGCTAAATTGTCAGGATTTCACATGCAAGCACGAGTTAAAAGTGAAAAACAGCCAAAATACGTTTGATTGCCGAAAATGAATTGTTAGGAACCGAAGTCGAGTTAAATCAATTTATTTAGGTAACCGTCATTGCAACAAAAATTTTTTTGTTCACTTCATAAACGGGAGAAAGTGTTAAAGGAAAAAAAAAAAAACTCGAAAGGGAGTATCATATGCTTAATCCCTTTTCACTTCACATGTAACTGACAGCCGCTTTCATGTAATGTTATCCTACTCCGTCATTGTCAAATTCTGGCGCAATATACGTCTAATTGCAAGAAATATGTATTACTAGCTATGGCTTAAGTATAAACAAAAAATTACAAAAATAAACAATTCATGGAAGCTATTATTCACAGCACAAAGACTTCTTTCATTACAGATGGGAAAATATGTTCTTTTAAGCTCAAATTGGCAGCGTGTCTAGTGTCACTGAAGTTCTTAATTCTTCGAAATCAGCTGCAGCATTGAAACTTTAATTTCAATTGATTGCGTCCGAATACATCCGCCCTTAGTATTGGATGTGGTTTTTCGGCGGGATTAGCTTTCAAATCAAAGTCTGGCACATTCAGCGAAATAGATTGGAGTTCGACGACTTGAGAATTTCTATTTATAATTCTCTCGGATCATAACCTCATTTCCTGGTAAATTATTTTCCGAAGATGCCCCTTCTTTAAGACCACAACGTTTAAGAGATGAACTTCAGCAAAAAGCTGTAAAAAAACAGTTTTGAAACTAAGTTCCAGATAGACGAGGATAAACTAACGTATCAAACCGTTTTTGTAAATGCAGGGGTTCCTGGAATAATTTTTTTTTGTGCAGCAAAAAGACTCGAGCAAACATTATGCATTGGATCAACGGAGGATCGAATTTAAAGTTCGCTTTATTCTTCTTGACTATCACACAAGTTACAGCAAATAATTCGACGTATGTATCATTTAATTCTCCTATCGTAACAGCTTCGACCGTTGCTCTTGCTGTTGTGATGGTTTTCGCCTTGTTGGGAAATACCCTCGTCTGCTTTGCATTCTATCACTCGACCAACCTCAGATGTGTTACAAATATATTCATCGTGTCATTAGCTATCACGGACATACTCGTGGCCTCTGTTTCAATTCCGATCTGGCTGGTTATTCAGAACACTGAGTGTATCAAAACGATGCAGGCCTGCGATCTGATTCTCAGTTCGTTTTGGAGGTGCTTGGACATTTTGTTTTCCACCGCTTCGATCATGAACTTGTGCGCCATAAGCTGTGATAGATACATAGCAATCACTTCACCTCTAAGGTACTCACTGATCCTCACCAAAACTCGCGCGATGATCGCCTTAATTGGCCTGTGGTCTTACTCAGCAACCATTGCTGCCATCAACATACACAGCGGTATTTACTACCCAGTACTGGTGTTCGTGGTGTCTTTTCTTCTCCCTCTCTCTGTAATGATCTACTCATATTCACGCATTTTTCTTGCCGCCCTTCGCCAAGCGCGCCGAATCCAACCCCTCCGGCAAGCATTCTATTTCAAGCGGGAGATCAAGGCGGCAAAAACGCTGGCGATTGTAATGGGCGCGTTTATAGTCTGTTGGGCGCCGTTTTTCATCATGAATATCTTGGTGACGTTTTTAAAGTTTTATGTCCCACTAGTAGCGACTTTTGCCATCAAACTGCTTCATTATGGAAACTCCGCGCTTAATCCTGTTATTTACTCAAGCTCAAACCGAGATTTTCGACACAAAATTTTGCGAGTCCTCCCTTGTAAATGCGGGCAAATTCAAAGCAATCTAAGCGATGCCGTGGTCCAATTCTGGAGTACAAGTTTCCGAAGTACGTTTGGTGCAAGTTCTACATTTCAAAACGAAAGTGCCATGGAAAGAAATAACAACGTTGACGACGAACTTACCAGTCGAACGCAAGCAAAAATTGAAAACGGTTTTTCCGAAAGGCCAACTTAATGGATCGACTGCGGATTTGAGAAAAAAAAAAGAAGTGGGCTTTTTAAGAAACTTTGGAATCATATGGTTTAGTCTAAGTGGAACGTGTATTACACACTTATGTTAGGTTCGTATCGTTCAACTTGATCAGAGGTTGTATTGAAAGCTAGTCACCATTTTTAAAAATGTGCGAGAAAATGCATGTTTCAATTTTTTCCCTTACTGCTTCGAAAAGTGCTTAACAAAGCTGTTTTAGGCAATTATCTGGAGCAGCCCAATATGTGTTAAACGCAATTAAATATTCCTTGTAAATTGCATTTTTATTTCGGTTTAGCCAAGACTCATCATAACATCAGGCCGAATGAAAAAAACATTGTTCAGACAAAGCCTCAGATGTGAGTTGCTATGGATACATTTACAGAAACTGACAACAATTTTTTGATGACATCACATTACTTGACACTACACGATATCATTCTCTGATGATTTCCCGAAGGACAAGGTCACTGGTTTATGACGTTTTGAACCTGGGCAATCAAGTCATGTCAAAACTGATTACGTTCGAGGGTGTTAAAATGCAAAAACCTTGAAATTGATTTTTTTTTTCTGTTTTGTAACAGAAGCTGTTTGCTTCAAGAGTCAAGTTTTAGAGATCGGTTATCACTAGAAGTTGAAAATAGAATTGATATAAGTAATTCTAAGGAATAGCTAACAAAAATGAATGGGATTTTCTTTTCTATTCGGAGATCAACATGGGAGGAAAAATAAAACTGCAATCTTTACGTTACTAATAAAATTTTGTCAATTCAATCTACGTGAGATTTCCTCAAATCAAACAACACAGTAATTTATGGTTATCTGTGATTAAATAAAAGTTTTTGATTAAAGGATGTTGTTTCTGGACTCGTTCAAACTTCTGATAACCAGGCTGTGGCATCAATCGGTAGGACTCGTCAGGGAGGGGACCAAACATTATTGATCACTCAGGAGGGGGGGGGGAGGTCGGAGATCTTATGGGGGTTACATGGTTTTCAGGGGTAACGAGGCGGGGGGAATCAATCGTCTGGAATAGTCTATGTTGGGGGGGAGAGTATCGAAAATTGACTATTAATTGACTCTGACCACCCCACCCTCCCTCCCCGCGTTAAATAATGACCGATCACTAAGACGTCTCGTCTGGTGTTACGAACTCAAAAGAAAGACCGCAAGGTGTAATTTAGGAAAAATCTTGGAAAGTTTTTTTTTTTTTTTTTTTGGGGGGGGGGAGGATTTGCGGTTGTAAAGAGATTACTTTTGACTTGCATTAGATATCCTCCATCAAAACAAAATACATTTCAGGAGCATTGAAGTTAAAACAGGGAATGACAGCTCATTTTATCAGTCAGTTATAAGGTTTTAAGTTGAACATTTGGATCTCACAGTGTTTCTATATTCAAGGGAAGTACAAATGGATACCAGTAGAGAGGAAGCCAACATGTACATTTACATATGTTTATTTCTTGTGCAGCGTTTTGATGGAATCTATTTATTTATTACTCAATGAATTGTGGAAAATGTCCGCGACAACTTCAACCAGCCAAAGATAGGCTCTTCTGAGGAAATCGATGGAACTGACCTGATTTAAAAAATAGTAGAAAAAAAAGAAAGTTCTCAGTTAACAAACAAAAGTTATCCATAAAAAGGTGCTTAAGGCTCTGTTAAAATCTAATGATCCTCCCCTACTGGCATTCAATTTTTTAAGTTCCCCCGTTAAACTCCTGTTGGAGACGACAGATCTCCCCGGCTCTATTCCCCCTGGAAACCATGTGACCCCTCCGATTCCCCCTCCGATTCCCCCTCCTATTCCCCCTCCGATTCCCCCTCCTATTCCCCCTCCTATTCCCCCTCCGATTCCCCCTCCGATTTCCCGGCGATAGTTAATGACGGGTCATTTTTAATTATTGTAGTTGCATCAAATGAAGGAACAACACTCAGGTAGAACAGGATCAAAAAGTAATCCACCGACTGCGCTGAAAGTGTCTTTTTTGCACATAATAGGTCGTAGTATTATCGTAAATCGTCACTTCTTCTTAAAAGGGGGAATGCGAAGGATTCCCATGGATTACCTTAGCACCCTGTTCGTCATCGAAGGGGAGGGGAGGGATGCTTGGCCCAAAGCTGGCAACGACGGTGGTAATGATTTTCTAAATAGAACACCTGTAATTTCCTTCCCTTCTTCTAAAATATAAAAACGGATATCTAATTTCCCAAAATAGTCCATTTGAAACTTTTCATGAATTTTCGAATATGACTCGTATCAAATGCACTTACCAATAACTGTTCATCAATTTTGCCTCTTCTCACTCATTCACTCATTCATTCATTTCCTTTTCTCCGCTTCGTTTTTTTGCTGTCGTTGTCGTTTTATTATTTTTTTTGTTATCTTATCGTCTCACTCACCTTTTCACCACAAAACACGATACACATAGTTAGTTCTTTGTTTTCCCACACCACTCCAGCAGGATGTACTCGGCCCATGCCTCCTATAAGTCGCATTATCTTTATCCACCCAGCATTCGCCGTAAAACTGCACTGCAAAGTACTTCTTCCCAGCTTTCTTTGCGGCCTGGTAGCAAAGGTCGACTGTGGTAAAGAAGAAGAATTTTTCCTTCAGTAAAATTAAGTAAGTTTCGTCATCAACTTTTTTCGGAACGTTTTTCTTCACCAGCTTAAACGCTTCTCCGGTTTCCCGAGGGCTACCATGGAAGTTCTTTATTTAGTAGCTTTTGCATAGATAGGGAAACTAACCACGAGCGGGCCGAAAATAAATTTAAACGAAACTAACCTTAAGAAGCCGGTGTCGCTCTCTCACCCAGAATTATCAGTGAGCTCTGACGAAATGCTGGGGGGGAGAGGGAGGATACACTATATTGCCGGAACTAGCAGTCTAATCGGGATAGTAGTGTTAAACCTAGTTGTTTCATGCTATGCAATAAACCTCCACGCTCTTATAAGACCCGAACAAGCGTCAACCCCCTTATGCAACAATGTCAAACAAGTGCTCCCCTCTTATAAGCACCTCCCGCACTTTCTTGAATAATAGGGGTCTAACGAAAACCTGATTCTATAAACACTTTATTTAGCATTAATTGAGCTTCAACTACAGCGGAATCAGAACCGGAGAATAGTTTCTTTTCCGTTCGAGTCATTTCCAGTTATTTCCATCTCCATGCGTGGGCAGAGTTCGTTATGCGCGTTATCTGTTTTTTTTTTTAATTCTTGCTATTGCTGTGCGAACTCAATAAGCGCCCCCCCCCTCTCCCCCGTTTAAGCCCCCACCTTCCCCGAATAAGCACCTCTCCGTTTGGCCGAAGATTTGAATGAGCGCTAAGGTGCTTATTCGAGGAAATACCGTACATCAGCAACACAAAGTTCATTGAATTCCTAATGCATCTACTTTAGTTTAACTGCGCCATACTATCTATCCAGATTTTATAGTTATTTGGCAATGTCCCCACTCCTTACTTAACTACCCCATTTGAGTTGTACTATCATATGATACTAACTGGTTTTTCCAATGTTAAACCAATCAATCTGGAACCGCAGGTTTACCAGCATCTTCTCCATAGCTCGGTCACGTGTATTATCCTTCCAGCATCCCAGATCCGACCAGGGTGCGAACTTGTACACGTAATTTGCCCAGTGCATCCCGACACCTTACCGAGAAAAAATAAGAATGGCATGAATTTGTTTCAGCGTTGATTCATCCGCGATATAGCCCTTCGTTCACTTCCTTCATGCAGGCTCTATTTGGCCGGAACCAGTCATTATTCATCACCTTACGGGCGGCCGGGGTCCGAGGATTTTGATGGGGGGGGGGGGAAACACACTGGTTTCTAGGGGGAGAAGAGGGAGGTAAGTCGTGGCTAACAGAGTTTAAAGGGGAGGATCATTGAATATTAGAAACTTAAGAGCCTTATGGAAGGATCAGGTAAACTTTATTATGACACAACCAAAATCCACCGCTTAAGTTTGCTTCAACCTGATATTTTAGGATGAACAAGAGGTAGATAAACAGAATGGCTGTTGATCCATTCTCAAGCTCAGGTTGTTTTTGTGGGCGAGAAATTTGAGAGCTTCAATCAAATTTTTGCAGTTAGCTCTCACAAGGTTTTACTTTGACCTTGTGCGCCTCACTGGCATGTTTCTAGCAACTGCAAAACTTTGAATGAGGGAAAAGGAGAACTGGTGTTGAAATATGGTGAACTTTGATTTAAGACACGGCCTTAACCCAATGACCCCTAAAAGGGGTTACATTTTTAACCCCGAATCATCCACTACGGTTACGAGAATAAAGGAACATGATCACCAATCGAAGAGGTTCTAGAATGTTAACCAAATTCTTTTTGTCATCACCTCAGAAAATGTATGGAGAGAACACAATCTGATGTAATGGTGTAAAAAGTTTACATGGCAATAGAATATAAGCTTCTAATCTCATGTCTAGATCGATCAGTCTCTATTTCGGCCATGAAGACATTTTTAACATCGAACTATTTTGGACTAAATGTCTCTATAGGGGCAGGAGTTAACAGTTAACGAAACCTTCTAAGCCTAACTGAAAGAGCCTGGACGCGAAAAATATGTTCGGATGCCTACCTTCAATGCAGTTCTGTTCTCTCTGTAGCCGTCCAACCTCCCCATGCATATTGTATCGTGTCTCAGCTTCCTCATCACTCCAGCATTCACCGTAAAATTGGATTCCAAAATATCTGAAGAAATAAGACCAGTGTTATACGAGCTGGTAAATAAACGAGTGTTAAAAACCTCTGATCCAATTATTTATTCTCCTCTCTAGCTGCTACATATTTCCTTGTAAGTTAGTTACGAGAATTTTGAGTTAGATCAAGATAATATCTTCTCCCTGATAAGTTGAAGTATTCTCATTACCTGTTTGCCGGGTAATCTACGGATATTATTCGGAGAGGATACATGTTAATCACTTGTGGGAGTTCAAGAGTTAACTGGAGATGATGGACTCAGGTTAGAAAGACAAATGAATAAAGGGGGTAAGTTTCTAAAGAAACTGTGGTGCTGCGTCGGTGGGGGTAACAAGGTAATTTGCTAATATCAACTTAGTTGAGATTGTAAATTGGCCACCGTAAAGAGTTAAAAAGCTGACGTTTCGAGCGTTAGCCCTTCGTCAGAGCGAATGACGAAGGGCTAGAAAGGTTAGACGTCAGGTTAGAAAGGACAAGTGAAAACGGGCGCGACTGTGGGAACACAAATGGACATCACCTTACGGACCTCTCGTTCGGTAAATAACATAAATGAATCTTTTGTGAATTTTATCATTTTCGTCAGCTATTTTTCTTATTTACGTATTGATATTATTAAGAGATATTTATGTGCGTCACTTCTCAAAATAAAGGCTTAATACCGGAATCCTCGTTCCCAGGCCTTTTCAGCACACTTGGTAACCATGTTTCTTAGGTTATACCAATCGATTTCCTTTCGTAGAAAAGCGTACAGAGTTCGGAGGGCTCGATTGGATTTGCTATCTTTATAACAGCCAACCTCAATCAAACGCGGAAGTCCTGCGAAGTAAGTGCAAATTAATCATTATTCAGATTTTAAGGTTGCTGCATTAGTTCAGTTAGTAATCAGCAGAAGACTCTTTTGATCGCGTAGTCTGATTGTTCAGGTGAGGAAAGTCCTGAGAAGGACTGTGGCATAAGTAGTAACTTGAGATCGACAACCTGAACGGAAGTCATCAGAACCAAAACGGGTGCATCGTCTTTGATATGGAAGTGCTTTGTTATTCTCATCCAAACAAATCTTCTTTTCACATTGAAGAATTCTCCCCAACCTCATTTTTGAAAGTAAGTGACCTTAGAACTCACAAATGGCCTAATGGCGGAGCTGAATAAACGGGCTGTTGACTGCATTCAATATTTACCCAAGACAATCGAAAATAAGTCTTTAGCTAGTATAAGGTTTTTATACGCAAGTAATAGTTACTCTAACAGACCTTCTAAACTTTTAATTATGCACGCGTGACCTACCTATAATTCCTTCTCACCTTTTTGCAAACACTTTACACCTGCATCGTTATCATGGGTGCAACTACCAACATTTCCCCACCCAGAGTGGGGGCAGTTAGACAAAGACCTCTCTCCTCCCGTGCACTGCACATTGCTAAGCCATACGGGACCTTGGCCCTGACCATATTTGGCCTTCTTTGTCTCCTGGATCGCTTTGACCATTCCCAATTCATTACACACAACAAAGGCGTCTTTGATGTCCCAGGCTTTGTCGCACACGGTACCCCATTGGTTGTCATGGTAAACTTCCACTCGTCCTGTGCCATTCTTTCTGGGAAGGTTGTCGGGAAAGTTTAAGCGGATGGTATTTCCTTGTAAACGCAAAATCGCTTATCAGTTAAGGTATGAAAAGACCCTTACAGTCATTTAAGCGTCTAAAATACCAAAAGGGTAGAGAGGAGTTGAGATGGAGAAAGGAGAACATTTCATCACACGTACTTTTCACACCCGTGATAGCTCTCTTGGACCGTGTAACTGCTGACCAGTCTACTCCATCGCTTTGAGCTTCTTTTCCTTGCAAAGGATCTGGGAACAAGTAAAAATGTCTGACTGAGTTCACTTTGTTTTCATTATTGATAGTAGTAATCGCCAATGTCAGAGTACATTAGAAATTCATGTTTGATTTTAATGAAATGTAGAAGTATGAGTACAGTAGATTTGCAGAGAGTTTAGGAATCTCTTGGTTATCAAAAGCCCGGATGAGAACATAAGTTGCAAGTTGATGACTATGACAAGCTGATCAATTACATTATAGAGAATCCACCGCGGCAACTTTGAATGGCTTACGTTAATCAAATTTAGTCCATTTTCACTGCATTAAGTTTTTGCAGTGGGGAAGGACTAGAAAGGAACATAGGAACCATTCATGCTAGTCCACCCTCCCACCCATCCCACCCCAGGGGAGGACATCCATCACCTTTTCCAAACTCTCCAAGGCGGTTTGTTTAACCTGCAGGTGCCTCAGTTCTTAGTCCCAGCGGATGACAAGCTAAGTTTTTCTTATGTCCACCGACGCAGCGTACAGTTAAAACAGGAGCTGCATAGGCGGTGGTGCGGGGGAGGGGGCTGTAGGACAAGCCGTAGCCCCCCCCCCCCCCCCCACAGAACGAATTTTTAGGGCGGTCCGAAAGTATCGCTAACGTAGCACAAAAGTTTCCAAAATATTCAATCGTGATATTTTCACAAATCCTTACATGAACATCGCCCTTACTGATTTAATTTATATTTTGTAAAAATATTTTTTTCGAACTGCTCCGGCTTGCGTTCGAGAAGCTTACCAATTGCAAAAATTCTCTAGTAAACTAGCCGGCGTATCTCGGAAATAGGTTATAGTTTGGTTATGACTTTGGGAACGCTGAAAGATTTTAGACTGTGTGGAAAAAATTGAAAGTAAGTTACAAATCGATTACGAACACATTTAAAACTGTAAAGATATGCTAAAACGTTTGACTGTGCCAATGAAAAACCCAAAAGGCATTTTGAAAAATTCGAGTATGGGTATGCGCGTGGGTGGGTGAAAGATAGTTTGGTGACCCCAACATGCCTTAGTTGTTGCGTGACAATTAAGTTCTAGGATATTCTTGAGTTCCTGTGTGACATTTAGGTCTAAGACGGGGATTTCGCAATTCCCCCTGAAGAGTTGTCATTCGAGTGTTGTTGTCGCTCGCGAATAAAAAAAGTAACTCTTATTGGTGTTCGTCTAGTTTATTTAACGTTTCAGAACGCTCCGTTTCAGAGCTATCATAATTTGCGTTTATGATAAAAAAAATCATCACCATAATTACCATTTTTCCTCCCGTCTACCACAACTGAGAAATGGGGCCAAGAATCGCATAACTCAAGTGGTCTTTTTTTCGGGTTCTTTAATTCATACAACTGGGGTTCTTTAAAACAGGAAAAAAGTTTTTCGGTTGGCAAATTTTAAGGCGATCTTTTTTTGGTGAAAAGTAGAGGTCCTTCAGCTGAGTTTTGTAAAGCTTGTGCGCTCAGATTTACGTCAAAATCAGACATTTCAGAACGTTAAAGGGATAAGACCACTGGAGCGCTAAGGGTAAATGTTTGATAACTATAAATTCCCTGTCCATGGAATTGAAATCGAAGCGGAGAAAAATGCAGCAACCAATTTTTTTTTTCGATTGCATGTCTTTTACCCATCTGCACCCTGGCGGATATTTTCCCTTCCGTGCAAAGAGTCTCAATAGGGACTTTAAGCAACGAGAGCGGGGACGGCGACGGGGACTCCTAAACCCGCGTAAGACTGGGGAGAGAACGCCGTCGTGGCGGGAATTTCTAAACAGTTAAGCAGCCATTACAAAACGCCGCTCACTATGTCTTTGAAAGAAGTTCGAAATCAACTTTTGATTAGCCACAGTGATGGTTTGATAAACGATGAGGAACTTCTACTCCTGTACGATTTAAACAGGTCCGATAATGTCGATCTTCCGTATAATTCTTATCCTGGTTTTGACTTCGATGATTTAGAAGACGACGAGTGCCGTTCAGAGTTTCGTTTCTACAAGAACGACTTACCACTTCTAGCCGAAGTATTAGGGATTCCTGAGGTAGTGGAATGCTATCAAAGAAGTATCTGTAGTGGATTGGAGGCTCTTTACATTTTTCTAAAGAGACATAGCTATCCTTGTCGATATTCAGACATGATAGCTCGCTTTGGGAAGCCTGTTCCAGTGTTGTGCATGATAAACAACTACATGATAGACTACATTTACCAGGCACACAGTCACAGAATTTTGCAGTGGAATGATAGCATCCTCAACCCTCATTCGCTGGAAAAATACAGTAACGCCATAACAGCTAAGGGATCCCCCTTGGATAACTGTTTTATGGGACAGTTAGACCAATAAGCAAGCCTGGCCAAAATCAGCGCATTGTCTACAATGGTCACAAAAGAGTTCACGGTGTAAAATTCCAATCCGTGGCATTACCAAATGGAATTATTGGAAATATGTATGGACCAATCGGTAAGGGAAATGGAATATAAAATTACCCTTCAGAAAAAGAACCGAAAATTTTTAATCAAAATGTTTTTAATTTGTCTTCTTTTTTTCATAGAGGGGAGACGACACGACGCTGCCATGCTAGCAGACTCCAATCTTCTTCAAGATATGCAACGCTATGCTTTTTCACCTGGGCCAGCGGGTCGTCCACTTTGTGTTTATGGAGACCCCGCCTACCCATTGAGGGTGCACCTCCAGACCCCTTTTAGAAACATGATACTCACCCCACAGATGGTAAATTTTAATAAGGCTATGAGCTCAGTGAGAGTCTCTGTAGAGACATAGTCTCTTTGGAGACATAGTTGAGTACTTCAAGTTTGTAGATTTCAAAAAGAACCTCAAGATTGGACTTTCTTCAATAGGAAAGATGTACATTGTTTGTGCCTTGTTAAGAAATGCATTAACATGCTTATATGGCAACACAACCTCCGAGTTTTTTGAGCTGGATCCACCCAACTTGGAAGAATACTTTGCTTAATTTTAGGGAGGGAGGATAAGGATTTGCCAGACATTAAAGAATATTAATAACATTTAATATATTTAATACATTCTGCTGTGTAGCTTGATGGGATGGGAGGGGGAAGTATAATATCCTTTCTCATGTTTGACCCCTGGGGTACTTTAAAGTAAAGTTACAGAGAGCCGCATGTAGGTACTAATGAAGTCATATTACCTCTAAAATAACTACATATTTTCCAAGTACTTTTGGTTTGAATTTTAAAATGACTTCCCATCCCCCCTCTCCAAAAAAA